>NC_073390.1:9424633-9724633 GCF_028641065.1 Leucoraja erinaceus
ATTGGATTGACTGGCTGGAAATTGGATATGGAATGTTTAATTTTCAGCATATGTTTTTTCTGATATTGAGTACATTTGCATTCTCATTAGGGCCTGATGTGTATATTTTATGAATGGGTGTTTCTGTTTTGCTGAATACAATCAGAGAGTTGTATAACATAGAAATCAGCCCTTTGTCCACTGCAACTATGCTGATGAATATACTCTCTGTACTAATCCCACTTGTAAACATTAATCTATACCCCTCTAAGATCCACTCATTCAAGTACCTGTCCAGATGTCTCTTAATGTTGTTACCATTTGTGCCCCCATCACCTCCTCTGGTAGCTCATTCCAAATACCAACTTTGCCTTGTGAGAAAAACATATCCCCCAGATCCCTTTTGATATAATTGATATAATTTAATTTAATTGATATAATTTAATTGCCACACAACCAAGGTCGGTGAAATTTGGGTTGCCAGCAGCGGTACAGTAATAAAGAACACACAACCACAATAAAAATTTTACACAAACATCCACCACAGCATTCATCACTGATTTTACCTCCATCTCACCTTAAACGTACAGTCTCTAGTTTTAGACACTCCCACAATGGGAATGGAGACAAAAGCAAAATAACTCTCCTCAGAACTGTGTGTGGCAACATTCTTTATTTTGGACAGGACATATCTCTCCTGGCTATTGTGTGCTTAGCATTTAAGTATAATTAGTTTGTGGCATGTGAATGTGTTAAAATGAAAACACAACCTCCAGTGTCAGATAATATTCGGGACTTGAATAATTTTATAAATCATGGAGTTCCAGGTGTGAAGGTTATCAGTGATTACTGATTGAGCTACTTTTGGATCTCAGTAAGTTGTTGTTGCATCTCAATACAGACAGCATTAAATCACAAGTATATTCGTGGAACCATCCGCGACAAGCATCAAAAAGAAGATTTATCAGGACTGTCAGGGAGTAGTGGGGAAAGGCTGTTGAGACCGGAAGGGTTGTTGGATATAGCAGCACCTGTCCCACACAGTTATATATTTAGGATGTGAACAATCAGAAAGGAAGCAAATTAACTTAAAATATCAAGCCTGACCCTGGACGTTGATAAAACAGGACAACACATAGCAAAGGTAGCAAATAACTAAATGTAAAATGAGATTTTTGAAGTTAATATTAAAACAAACATGAGCGATGCATAATGAATCATGGTTAGTTCATTTCCAACCTGTGTTCTACAGCATGTCAGTGTTGATGAGTATACCTGCGAATAATTTGCATGCACACATTCACATTTGCCTCCACGATGTTTGGTTATGACATAACCAGGTTAGAATCCTTGCCAGCTCATATTACTGTGCTCAGGGCTGTTTTCCTTCTCTCTAAAATAGCTCATGTTGACACCAGTCTTGTCCTGTTATGCTAATCCAAGGTGAATGCAGATTTCATTTACCTCAGTGAGGTAAAATAATCTATCAGCGCTGGAGCTCCTTTCATTAAATTCAGGCACACATTTGAGCAGCTGGCACAGCAATAGTGCATCTTAACACCCTATTCTGGAGGACACAGCTCTGCAGGGCAGCTGGGGCTTTATACACCACAGTAAAAAGTTCACAATGGGCGGCACGTCGCACAGCGGTAGAGTTGCTGCCTTACAGCGCCGGAGACCCGGGCTCGACCCCGACTACGGGTGCTGACTGTACAGAGTTTGGGCATTCTCCCCGTGACCTACATGGGTTTTCTCCAAGAACTTTGGTTTCCTCCCACACTCCAAAGACCTACAGGTTTGTAGGTACATTGACTTGGTATAAGTGTAAATTGTCCCAAGTGGCTGTAGGGTAGTGTTAATGTACTGGGATCGCTGGTCAGTGCAGACTCGCTGGGCCGAACGGCCTGTTTCCACGGTGTGTCTCTAAACTAAACTAAGCTAGAACCAGCAGCCGCCATTCACTCCTTCTTCTGGTCAGAGCAGTTGAGCCTTTACCATATATAATATAACCATATAACAATTACAGCACGGAAACAGGCCATCCCGGCCCTACAAGTCCGTGCCAAACAATTATTTTCCCCTAGTCCCATCTACCTGCACTCAGACCATAACCCTCCATTCCTTTGCCGTCCATATACCTATCCAATTTATTTTTAAATGATAAAATCGAACCTGCCTCCACCGCTTCCACTGGAAGCTCATTCCACACAGCTACCACTCTCTGAGTAAAGAAGTTCCCCCTCATGTTACCCCTAAACTTCTGTCCCTTTCAGTAAATAGAATTTCCAACGTAAAGTTGAATACGTTATTTATCAATAAACACAAAATATGCTAGTCTCTAGATACCTGAAGCAAAAAATGAAAATACTGGAAATACTTAGCAGGCCTCATAACAGATTCTGCCTGAAAATTATTTCCCAGCATTTCCTAAATTATGATCCTAAAGTGAAGATAAGAATTCCACTAGTTAAATATGCCAATTGTCTATGAATGCAAATAATTAGAATCATTTGAAACGTTAGCCACTGAATTAATTTTCGATTTGATTCAGAGATCAGTGCCAATGTTTTCATATAAAATTAGAAAATGTTGAAAATCGTTCTGGTAGCATTAGTGAAGTCAGAAACAGATCACCATTTCAGATTGTTGACCTGAATTTTGATGAAAGGTCGTCAACGCAAAATGTTATCTTTGTTTCTCTGTCTACAAATGCTGCCTGACCTTTCAACATTCTCTGTTTTTATTCCAGGTTTCCAACATCTGGAGTTTGATGCTTCTCTGCCACAGTTTTGGATATGTGGGAATGAACAAAGGAGGACCCGGCGTGGGAGGACCGCCGTGAGGTTGAGAACAAAGGGAGACCTGGCACGAGGGGTACTTTGTAACTTTGTAAGCACCCTTTATGGGTGACTATTTGCATACCTTGGGTATGAAAACAAATAATTTCACTGTGACTTGTCACATGTGATAATAAAGTATTCAATTCAATTCAATTCAATTTGTATCACAGGGACTCATGGGGCTTTGGATAAATCAAAATGTAAGTCTAACTAGACTAAGTGTTCACATTGGAGGCTTGTCCCCCAATGCAATATTCCACCTCTCCACCAATTCCAATATTGCTGGCCAGTGGGGGGGGGGGGGGGGGGGGGGGGGGGGGGGGACTTCCTCGAGCAATAGTATGGATGTTGTGGGCCGAAGGGACTGGTTTCCAGAGGGCTAGTATGGGCATTGTGGGCTGAATAGATTCTTGGGCTGACAGCTCAGTCACTGAGGCGTGGTGGGCTGGCAGCTCAGTCACTCAGGCCTGGTGGGCTGGCAGCTCAGAAACTGCCTGAAATTCTGCCCAAAACAGGTGAGAGACTCTGTGAGAGAGAAGGGGGAGAGGGTGGAGAATCAATTTTAGACATTTTTCATCTTTTTCTGCAGATCACAGCAATGAAGGAGGAAAGTCTATACTGGCCTGGATCTCACAGGGAGCAAATAAAGGGAGGAAGAACAATACTGGGGTGAGGTTTAATACTTGCAGGGAGAATACTTACTGATGGGCTGAAGGGACTCCTGCGCTAGTACAGGCCTGATGGGCCGAAGGGGCTCTATAAAAAAAACTCTGAGTGAAATCTCAGTGAAAGGCACTTTTTCTGGACTTTTCCTGGCCTGGCACGGCCTTTTGTGCCAAAATACTCCTCCTGGGCCAATACCGGCATTTTAAGCAAAAGGGACTGGTTTCTCAGCTAATAGGGGCCTTGTGGGCCAAAATTAGTGGTTTCAGGCAGGTCAAACAGCTAATTTCATTTAATTTCGAATTGCTTTGCAGTTTCAAGCACAGGGCAGGCCGAATAGCTCATTGCATTTTCATTTCACTTCCATTGCCATTGCAGTTTCAAGCACAGGGCAGGCCCAAGCCAAACAGCTGATTGCATTGCATTTGTCCATTGCCATTGCACTTTTCCATTGCATTTTCACTTTATTTCCATTGCAGTTTCAAGCACAGGGCAGGCCCAAGCCAAACAGCTGATTGCATTTTCTCTTCATTTCCATTGCCATTGCACGTTCAAGCACAGGGCAGGCTCAAAACAAACAGCTAATTGCATTTTCACTACATTTCCATTGCCATTGCAGTTTCAAGCACATGTCAGGCTCAAGCCAAACAGTTCATTGCATTTTCACTTCATTTCCATTTCCATTGCAGTTTCAAGCACAGGGCAGGCCAAACAACTCATTTCATTTTCATTGAGGGCTAACAAATCATTTATTCATTGCATACTCATCTGTAGTTTCCCAGCTCAGACAGAGAGTCGTGACCTCTCCCTCACCATCTTGCAGACAGACTGAGCCATGCACACACTTCTGGGTCCCTCCCCCTCCCACTGGAAGAGGCTTGGCCTTCATGGCGGTGATTGACAGGAGAGAGAATATCAAGATTTTTGTAACACTAATAAGTCTTTTATATTTCATCGATGGGAAAAATCCTCTGGGACTGCGCAGCGGAGGAGGACTCTGAGTAAGATGGCCAAAAATTCACAGCCATATGTGGTAGTGTTTTTTCTAAAATCAAAGCACAGTGCAAACAGGAAGTGGTCAAAATGAGACTTTTAATTATATAGATAAGCATTTTAATTATATGTTTAATTATGTCTCAACATAATGCTTTTGGATACAGATTGCTGTACAGTGCAAGATGTAAAAAGGAAAGAACTAGTTAGTTTTGGAGAGAAGAATAGTGTATATTCCTACTTTTATGCCTTCTGCCATTTAAGAATGTTTTGTTTTTGTTATCAATGTCTATTCTCAGTAAATTGGCTTTCCAGATTAGATCAAATGAAAAATAAAATGAGAATTGGTTTCTTGTTTTCTTGCTGACTACTTCCAGAAGCATAAAATAAGATTTGATTTTACAATAATTAAACGTTCTGATATAGTGTAAATAGGTTATTTCTCTGTAACCTGACTACAAAGCTTGAAAGCATAATTACAAAGTTCACAAGCTTTAAGGAGGTTTTCACCACAGAAGAGTCAGTATACAAAACAGATAAGATATACTAAACTCTGCATCAGTTGAAATCTCACTCAATGAAAGATTACATGAAAGTAGCCTGGGTGTATGTCGTTAAAATTACATCAGTTTGAGTCATTTGGGAGCTGGGAATTAATAATAGAGCCCATATAGTCTGAACAGAAAACGCTGGTGTGAAAACCTTGAGTGCATTGGTGTTGCTACTCCATTAATTGCTGGAAAGATCAAATGTTTTCACGCTTCTGTGCTTCTAACCAATTTTTGTTAAGAATGTAGATCTGGAGCCCTGTGACTACTGCTGTGCCCCAGGGATTGATCCATTATGTTTGCAGATGGTATAAAGAGGGTAGTATCATAGATAGTGAAGATGGTTATCAGAAATTACAACAAGATCTTGATCTTGAAAGTGGGCTGCGGAATAATTAATTTAATCATCCATTGAGTTTAATGCAGATAAGTGCGAGATGTTGCATTTTGGGAAGGAAACCAGGGCAGGATCTTCACAGTTTATTACAGGGCACTTGGGAGTGTTGCAGAGCAGAGAAATTTAGGAGTGCAGATACTAGGTATGTGCGTTGCAATTCTGTGTGCGCGATTTTGGCGCCTTTGGGAAACGGTGATTTTTTCCCCTATACGAACCAGCAGTATTTTTGCTGCTAATACGGGGTATAAACTCACCGCAAACCGCAACGTCCCAAATGATCGCGTTCCATAAAAACCCACTCGCAAGATGATTTAAATGGCCATTAATTTACAGGTATTAATCATTAAATTCCTTCCATTTGGCCTATAAATTCATGACAATGAGATTTAAAATTTATGTTATATTGTGAATTTTTGTGTGAATGTTATTTGGACGCTTAGGCTATTTAAAAATGTTAATATATTCTTAAGAAATTGAGAGATGTTTAGATCTAGTAATTTAATTTTGTAATTAGCTACAATATAACTAATTATATGCTTTAATTTCAAGTCATCTAAGTAAGATTGTTTCATATTTGTATCAGAATGCTTCAATCTATAAAAACTGAAAAATTATTTCAGTTATGTTAATTTTTGAGAAAGTTATGGGCTTTTTACTGTCCTTGATCACAGCTTTTGTGTTAAGTCAATGGAAAAGCAATAGGGAACAAGATGCTAATTTCCGAGTATGAAAATGGCCATAGCTTTTTTAATACTGAAGATATGAAAGTGAATTAGGTGTCAAATTAAACTTATTTTTATGCTTTATCTGATGGGATAAATTACAGACTTGATTTTTTAAATCTCAAAATTTTGTAACATTGCTACAGATACACAGTTTGCTGAAAGTTGCATCACAAGTAATAGAATTGACAAGAAGGTTTTTTGAACATTGGATTTCATTAATCATGGAATTGGGTACAGAAGTTGGGATGTTATGTTAGTGTTGAACAAGATGTTGGTGAGGCGGCATTTGGAATAATGCCTTCAGTTTTGGTTCCAATGCTAAAGGAAGGATGTTGTTAAGCTGGGAAGAGTGTAGAAAAGATTACAAGGATTGTAGAAAAGATTTACCAGAACTTGAGGGCCTGGGCACACTAGGACCTTATTCCTTGGAGCACAGGATACTGAGGGATAATCTTATAGAGGTGTATAAGATCATGAGGGGAATAGAATAAGGTGAATACGCAGAGTCTTTTACTCAGGACCCAATCAAGAACCAGAGGACATAGGTTTAAGGTGAGAGGGGAAAGATTTAATAAGAATCTGGTGGGGCAATTTTTTCCATGCAGAGGGTTGGTGGTGTGTGGAACAAGGTGCCAGAGGAGGCAAGCACTATAGACATTTGGACAGGTACATCAATATGAAAGGTTTAGAGGGATATGCAAACAGCAGGTAGGTGGGTTTAGGGTAGATAGGGCATCTTGGTTGGCAATGGTGTGTTGTGCTGAAGAGCCTATTTCGTGCTGTATAGCTTTAAGACTTTGTAAATAATTATTGTACGTTTGTCAGCCAATCAGAGAGTTATAAGTCTGGTGAACTGACTAATTTACTAACCTGAATAGAACAAGCAGAATAGTAGAAAGTGAGAGGGAAGGTCATTTAAATAAGCTATTCTTGACGAAATATTGCAATTTTGTGTGGATACCAAATGATTTTTGCACTAGACCACTGAACAACTAAACCAGTTTGATGACTCATCCTCAACGCCACACTCATCACTGTGGCTTTTCTGAGGAAATTACATGTTAATTTTGTCTGTTGTGAAATGGTTAAGATTGTTGAGATTAATTTTGATCAGGACATCTTCAGCTAAACACAGAAAGGAGTTTGAAAATGTTAAAAAATAATGCAGATGCTAGAATTCTGAGATGAAAACAGAAAATACTGGAACTACCAGTCGGTCAGCATCTGTGGAAAGTGGATCAGAGTTAACGTTTCTGATGGAGATCTGGTCTAAAATGGCTCTGCTTCTCTTTCCACAGATGTGGCACGGTGGCATAGTGGTAGAGTTGCTGCCTTACAGGGCCAGAGACCCAGGTTGGATCCTAACTATGGGTGCTGTATGTACGGGGACTGTCTGTACGGAGTTTGTACATTCTCCCCTTGACCGCGAGGGTTTACCTCCTACACTCCAAAGATATACAGGTTTGCAGGTTAATTATCTTTGGTAAAGATTGGAAATTGTCCCTTGTGTGTAAGATAGTGTATTGTGATTGTTGGTCGGTGCGGACACAGTGGCCAAAGTGTCAGTTTCCACACTGTATCTCTACACTAAATCATGCCAAACCTGCAGGTTTCAGCATTTTCTTGTTTATTAAAGAAAAGAGGCTGTTTCACTCTGAACTGAAATCAAAATCAGATCCTATCATTAAAGAAAGGATACAAAGTACTACAGTAACTCAATGAGTCAGGCAGCATCTCTGGAGAACATTGCAAACCAGCATCTGCAAGTTCCTTGTTTCTACAGGGAAAAAAAAGACTTTATTAAACAATTTTGTGTGACACAGTAATCAACATCTGGTTCCGGGATTCTGGGTGAATGGCAGTGCATTCTGGACTCCAATGAGATATGGTCATAAAACACTTCAAGGGCACCATTTAAGAATAAATACATTTTCCATTACACAGCATGATCAATCACGTTTATACATTGTGGTTGCAATTGAAGACCATGCCAAAAGCTGTACCCATGAAAAGTAACCAAATGACATGATCTAATGTCTCAGGAGCTGATGTGCTGCCATTGATGAATGATCAATATTGCCACATCAGTTGTGGAAAAGGACATAATGAAACTTATTCCAAACTTAGGAACTGTTGCTGTGGGCCTGTTAAAATTTATGGGATTATCAATTCCTTCTTTTATTCATGATAAATAATTGAACACTTTTATTTCACATTGAATTGATTTTCGGTTTCTCTGCCAGACACAGTTAAGGAAAAAGTAAAACTTTTCTATCATGGACTTTTGTATCACTTAAAGGAATGAATATTGCTCGGTATAGTGAACTCTAATGTCAGGAGTTAAAAGGAACATTTAATTTAGTTTAGTTTAGTTCAGTTAGAAATACAATGTGGAAACTAGCCCATCGGCCCACGCCAACCAATGATCACCTATCTAGTTCTATCCAACACACTAGTGGCAATTTACAGAAGCCAATTAACCTACAAACCTGCACATGTTTGGAGTGTGGTAGGCAACCGGAGCACCCGGAGAAACCACACGATCACAGTGAGAGTGTACAAACTCTGCACGTTCAGCACCCGTAATCAGGATCGAACCTGGAACTCTGGGGCTGTAAAGCAGCAACTCTACCACTGCGCCACTGTACTTAGCCAAAATCTAGAAATGTCATGTTTTTCAGGAATCAGTACTATCATTGAATTGTGCTAGTGTTCCGTATTTGTTCAGAATCCACATTTGAAGTAAGAACAACTTGAAGCAGGGGCAAGGTTTTTTTACAAATAATTTGTAAAGCACATATGCAAGGAGTTAAAGATAAAAGGGGGCAGTGTTAGCTGTGAGGAGGATGCTAGGAGGCTGCAAGGTGACTTGGACAGGTTGAGTGAATGGGCAAATGCATGGCAGATGCAGTATAATGTGGATAAATGTGAGGTTATCCACTTTTGTGGCAAAAACAGGAAAGTAGACTATTATCTGAATGGTGGCCGATTAGGAAAAGGGGAGATGCAAATGTGACCTGGGTGTCCTGGTACACCAGTCATTGAAAGTAGGAATGCAGGTGCAGCAGGCAGTGAAGAAAGAAAATGGCATGTTAGCATTCATAGCAAAAAGATTTGAGTATAGGAGCACGGAGGCTCTACTGCAGTTGTACAGGGTCTTGGTGAGACCACACCTGAGTATTGCGTACAGTTTTGGTCTCCTAATCTGAGGAAAGACATTCTTGCCATAGAGGGAGTACAGAGAAGGTTCACCAGACTGATTCCTGGGATGTCAGGACTTTCATATGAAGAAAGACTGGATAGACTTGGCTTGAACTCGCTAGAATTTAGAAGATTGAGGGGGGATCTTATAGAAACGTACAAAATTCTTAAGGCGTTGGACAGGCTAGATGCTGGAAGATTGTTCCCGATGTTGGGGAAGTCCAGAACAAGACGTCACAGTTTAAGGATAAGGGGGAAGTCTTTTAGGACCGAGATGAGAAAAAAAAAATTCACACAGAGAGTGGTGAATCTGTGGAATTCTCTGCCACAGAAGGTAGTTCATTGGCTATATTTAAGAGGGAGTTAGATGTGGCCCTTGTGGCTAAAGGGGATCAGGGGGTATGGAGAGAAAGCAGGTACAGGATACTGAGTTGGATGATCAGCCATGATCATATTGAATGGCGGTGCAGGCTCGAAGGGCCGAATAGCCTACTCCTGCACCTATTTTCTATATTTCTATGTTTCTAAGAGATAAAAATAAGAGACAACTTGAGGGAAAGTGATTAAATTGATTTCCGATTCAACTGGCTATTTCTGTGCATTATCGCAATTAGTTGTATGATTATATTAATACAAAGCCTTGCTTTATTTTTCTTCGGCTGTAAGTGTCACTTTCTTGCTGCCTCGATAATGAATCTTTTTGGCGACAGAGAAATTGGAATTTTATTATAGGTTACGTGCAGAAATAATTGTTTCTTGGGATCTATCAGTGGCATCTAACACCCAATGTGACAGTGAAAGATTGATTACCAGAGCATTGGTGCGATCCACTGACTTTCTTTCATTTCCAGTAAGGAAGATTGTTAGATCCATTTCACTCCTTGTTATTTCACTCATGAAGAATTTACAGAAGCATAGACACAATACAGGTGAAGTCTCACAATGCCTGGTGTGATTTTCTCATAGAAACCTTCACCTATCCCCTAGACCAGGCAGTGTGTTTAGGAAAGCACTAGGTAGTTTTGGAATTCTTTCTATCATGACCACAGCTGGACATTTTGTCACTAAAGATGGCTGAGGTGCCTTGAAAAGAGCATCGTAAAACGCTTCTGGTCAAAGGACTGAGGGTCTAGTGTGTGCTCTGTTTTACAGAGACATAGCACCACCCTGTTTCACCTGAACGTACCATTCAACCCGAAGGCTTCTCATTACAATGGATGGAGCACTAAGTGCCCTTGGGCTGAGTTAAGGATAGAAGGGTCTGTTTTTTAATTAACTTTGTATGGTCCCAAGACCTGTAGTATATTTCAGTGAAGTGCCGCCCCTACTGCCTGCTGTGGGAATTCACTTTGTCTATCCCGACAGCAGTCTCCATCCCTTCCCTGACACAGCATGATCAATCACGTTTGTACATTGTGGTTGCAATTAAAGACCATGCCAAAAGCTGTACCCATGAAAAGTAACCAAATGACATGATCAAAAGACTCAGGAGCTAGTGTGCTGACATTGATGAATGATCAATATTGCCACATCAGTTGTGGAAAAGGACATAATGAAATTTATTCAGAACTTAGGAACTGTTGCTGTGGGCCTGTTAAAATTTATGGCATTATTAACTCCCTCTTTTATTCGTGATAAATAATTGAAAACCGGCATAATGTTAGTTGATCTTTTCAGTTTCTTTGCCTGACACAATTAAGGAAGAAGTAAAACTTTTCTATCATAGACTTTTTCAGTTTATTTGCAGTTCATTTATTTTTTGAACTTTGCGCATTCAACAGTGCCATTTTAGCAGTGGTGTTGAGGAAGTCGTATTTTTCCCCCGCAGACGATACATTACGCACAAATCACATACCTACCTCTATTACCCCTACGCATAAAAACAAAGTGTCAATGCCTCTTCAAGGTCTACTAATCCACCCATAGCTTCAGTTGCAGGTACAGCTGAAGGGATTTGGCGCTCGGAACAACGACCACATTAGAAGATCATCTGAGCATCTTGAAACCAATCTCATGTCGCACAGAGTGGAAAAGAATGAAATGGAAATTGCGAATTATTCAACTGCAACTTTCCCCCTTCCCTGACACAAAGGCAGCAATAACATATTTACCACATGTTTAATCTTTTTCCCGAATATGCATAAAAGGGGCAGTATATATGTATATAACCTCCCCTTTCTTCTGTCCATGTCATATGCAATATTCAGCAAGCCAACCTGGACAATTAGTTTGGTGTACAGTTGTGTTGGAAGGAACTACAGATGCTGGTTTTAACCGAAGATGGACACAAAAAGCTGGAGTAACTCAGCGGAACAGGCAGCATCTCTGGAGAGAAGGAATGGGTGACGTTTCGGGTCGAGACACTTCTTCAGACCTGAAGACTGAAGCCCCTGTCCCACTTGGGCTACCTCCACTCTGGTGAATTTGCCCGCGACCCATAGTCGCGGCAAGGTCGCCACGAGGTCATAGGAGGTCAACGTCACTCCCCTTCATGGTCGAGAGTGGTTTCTGCAAAGTCAAGGCTTCAGCTAGCGACGGCGTATTTTTCAAAATGTTAAAAATTGACCGTGACTATAAATAGGTCGCCATGGAAAAAAACAATACTTTTTTAGTCGTAGGTCTAGTCGAAGTCGGTTGTAGTAGGTCGTGATGCTAGTCGTAGGTAGTCAAAGGTGGTCGAAGGTAATCAAAGGTAATAGCTCCAGGGTGAAAAAATGGTCAGCACAAAAAAAAGGTGATTTAAACAGCAGAACGTCACCTCATTCACTCCAAGGCATGTTCATTCACAGCTGGAGAGTTTTTTCGAGAGGAGATTTGTGTTTTCGGGATGGCACTAAAAAGGCAGCAGCGTAGGGGGAGGGCACAACCCTAAAAAAAACCTGCCAAGCAGGTGTTGCCCACCCAGGAGGAGTGGCAGGAGGTGATGCCACAGGAGGTGATAGTGCAGGAGGAGGTAGCCCTGCATGAGAGACCCCTGGAGGAGGAGACCTGAGTGGTAGTAATATGTCCCCATCACCACCCCATCCTTCACTGCCTCATTTGAAGGCAGCAAAGCAGCCCTTTCTCCTGTATCTGACACAGCATCAGAGGCAGATGCCCCATTGGTGGTGAGGGAGGGCTGGAGGAAGGTTATGCCCTACACCTTCACCAGGCAGCAGGAGGGGGACCTTGAGGAATGGTTCCAGCAGAATGCCATCCTGTACGAAAAGGAAAATGAGGGGTACAGGGACAGGGACAAGAATGGCATGTTTGCCATCCACTGCCCACATGTGTGTTTAAAGTTCCACCTTTTGTCAAAGCCCAGCGCCACTCTCTTCCAGTCATCTGATGTACTGGGACAGTCCATCACATCATCTCCATTCACCCATTGTGACCTCTTCTTGTTCTTCCTCTTCACCCTTGCTCTTCCCCTTCTGCCTTTCTTAAAAGGCTGCTGAAGCAAAAGGGCTACTGCAAACAGCAGTAATATTAGCTGATCACGTGGCTGAGCATCTACTCGCTGCTTACAAGCGGAAACTGAAACAGGACGATGTGGTACAGAAAGTCGTGCAGTGCTGGTCTGTGGAAGCAGATGAGATTGTTTGCGAGAGTTTTAAGTTGATGCACTGCTCCTTATTCAAGGACTCTGCAGCTAACCCAGATGAATATGCCACTACGGTCATAGACTTCATCAGCAAGTGTGTAGAGAACTGTGAGCCAAAGAAGGGGATATGTGTGTTCCCCAACCGGAAATCATGAATGATTCACGAGGTCCATTTCCAGGTGAAGTCCAAGGCTGCACCGTTCAAGTCAAACAATCCCGAGCGGTACAAGTGATCTATTGCAGAACCATTAAGGACGCCAAGAGGCAATTCAGACCAAACTGGAGGCCTAAGGCAATGGCATGGATACCCATAGATTGTGGCAAGGCTTACATTCTATATGGGGTACAAATGATGGCAGGCAATATCAATGACAACACGGATCCCTTCCCAAAGGGGAGACGTTTAGTGCAAGGTAATGCCAACAAAGTCTGATCAAGGATAGTCCGAGGGTCACTAAAGAGGTAGATAGTAGTGCTGATAATAGTTCAACACTGCTCTCTGGTTGTGGTAGGGTGATTCAGTTGCCTAATAACAGCTGGGAAGAAACTGTCCCTGAATATAACTCATGAAGCTGTTGATAATAAAGGCATGCTGCCTTCTTCAAAGTACATTATTTCATCTTCTGTGTTTTTACTAAAAAATAATTCAGGATTTCTCATCTCCTGAACAAGATCAATTCTGATCTTGACTCATGATTCTGTCAGTCCAAGCAATGGAATCAGGAATCAAACTGATTTGAAAACTATAAATAATTCTGTTCTTATGACTCATTGTTTGTGCTGCCATGTTGCACTTATAAATAACATTCATTGTTTTGTGGACTTTTGCTTAGCAGCTGAACATACGTTTAGGTGGTATAAGAAATCATGGAAGCAATGCTAGTGATTTACGAGTCATCGGGATTATAGAGCTCGCTTCTTTATTTCATGGCAGGTAATATAAAAGTATAGTAATGATATTTTCCAATATTTGGTATTATATCTTTCACAAGTTTGCATAATAATTTTTGTCTGCCATTTTAATGTAAATATTATGCAGCTCATATCAAATAGATTTGGGCATGCAATAAATTACCAGCAATAGCCTGGTGTATAAAAATGGTTCATTTATTTTATCTGCAATTACTCAACCACAACTGTTTTGCCATATCTAATGTTTCCTATCTGTTGGTTATGTGTGCAGATTTACATAATTTACTGCAATTCCTTTGACCCACATGATTGTACAGATTGTGATTTAAATTGCATGGTTTTTGAACTATGATGATGTTCAATTTAAATGTTAGAGAAACACAGGAAGATCTCCTTGAAAGTGGCATCACAGGTAGATGGGGTGATCAAAAAGTATTTCAGCACATCGGCCTTCGTCAGTCAGAGTACCGAGAATAGATGTTGGGAGGTCATGTTGCAGTTATATAAGACATTGGTGAGACCAGATTTAGGTATTCTACTCTATTTTGGTCACCATGTGAGGGGAAAGATATTGTCAAGCTGGAAAGGGTACAGAGAGGATTTATGAGGATGCTCACAAGTTCATGTTATTGGAGTAGAATTTGGACATTCGGCCCATCGAGTCTACGCCATTCAATCATGGCTGATCTCGGACACCTAATCCTATTTCCCTGCCATTTCCCCAAAACCCTTGACACCCGTTCTAATCAAGAATTTGTCTATCTCTGCCTTAAAAATATCCACTGATGGCATTCATAGCCCTCTGTGACAATGAGTTCCACAGATTAACTGTCCTCTGACAAAAGAAGTTCCTCTTCAAAGGTATCAAATGTATTTTATTAGTCACATTCACATACACCCAGGTGTACTGAAGTGAAATGCTTCTTGCCATTTTGCAGCACACAAAAAAAGGAATACAGACATAACACCAATAAGAGTCTTAAATACAAAGAACATCCCCCCACAATGGCTCCCACCATGAGGGAAGGCACAAAGTCCAGTCCCCAACCCCAGTACACCCATAGTCGGGCCTATTGAGGCCTCCACAGTTGCCTCTATGGAGGCCCGATGTTCCAGGCCGTTCTCGCCGGGTGATGTTGCTCCGGCGTCGGTAGAGTCCTCCCAGCGGCCTGGGAACCTTGGAACGGCCGCCTCCGTACTGGAGGCCGCGGCTTCTGAAGCCAACAAGGCCGCGCCGGTTGGAGCTCCACAACTGGCAATCTCATCTAGAGATCCCAGGCTCCGCGATGTTTTCCCCAGCCATCCTCAGCTCACCAGAGCTCCAGCGCGGCGACCCGGGCAAGGCATCGCCCGCTCCGCGATAGCGCTCCAGCGCTGTGCCGCCGCCGAAGCCGAGGTTCTGGGCGGTCCCCGACAGGAAACGCTGCTCCAGGCCCGCTGGTAGGCCACGAGGACGGGTCGAAGCTGCAGCCCGGAGAAAAGCTGCCTCTCCAACCAGGTAGGGACCCGGAAAGGTAGTTTCCCCCTTCCCCCCTCCACCCCCCACACAAAAAAGTCTAGACCTCCAAACAAAACACTTAACTAACTGAAATAAAAAATAATAGATGACGAGACAGACAGCTGCTGGCTGGGCAGCCATGCACAGGACAGCGCTCCCTACTGATTATAGAAGTTCCTCTTCACCTCCTTTCTAAAAGAGCGCCCTTGAATTCTGAGGCTATGACCTCTGGTCCGAGACTCTCCCACCAATGGAAACACCCTTTCCACATCCATGCTATCTTTAGGCCCTGTCCCACTTACGTGTCCATGGCAAAAAAGCACTGATATAAATGCTACCATTGAATTTGCCTTCCTTACTACTGATTTAACTTGCACATTGGAGGCTTGCACCAGTCAAGTCCCTCTGTGCCTCCGATTTCTGGATTCTCTCAATATATAGAACATAATCTACGCCTTTATTCTTATTACCAAAATGCATGACTCCGCACTTTGCTACACTGAATTTCATCTGCCACTACTCTGTCCACTCTCCTAATCTGTCCAAGTCCTTCTGCAGAGTCCTTGCTTCCTCTACACGCCTGCCTCTATCTATCTTATACCAAAATGCCTTTTTATTGCAAATCTTTCTTCTGCCATTTTGCTCACTTTAATACTGGGAATTTCATCTGGCATGCAGTACTCTGTCGAAGGCCTGTACTCTGGTAAACAACATCTACAACCTCCCCTCTGTCTTTCCTACCTTCTCAAAGAACTCTAGCAGATTTGTCAGGCAAGATCTTCCCATCACATAACCATGCTGACTTTGGCCTATTATATCATGGACTTCTAACTACTGTATAACCTCATCCTTTATAATTGACTCAGAAATCTCACCAACCATCGGTCAGGCTAACTGGCCTATAGTTTCCACTCTTCTGCTTTGTTGCTTGGACTCAAAGACCTGAGTTAAAGGGAGAGGGTGAGCAGGCTAGGGCTTTATTCCTTGGAGTGCAGGAGAATTAGGGGTGATCTTATAGAAGTGGACAAAATCATGAGATGACTGGCTTGGGTAAACGCACAGAGTAGGGGAATCGAGACCAGAGGGCGTAGGTTTAAGGTGAAGGGGAAAAAATGTAATAGAAACCTGATGAGTAACTTTTTTTACACAAACCATGGTGGGTGTATGGAATAAGCTGCCAGAGGAGATATAGGAGGGAGGTACTATCACAATTTTAATCGCAAGGAACATTTAGACAGGTACATGGATAGGATAGGTTGAGTGGAACATGGGCCAAACATAGGCAGATTGGACTAGTGTAGATGTGGTATGTTGGTCTGTGTGGGTAAGTTGGGCCAAAGGGCCTGTTTCCATGCTGTATGACTATGATTTTATGTAACCATGATATAACATTCATAAACAATTGATAAGCATGGACAGAGTTTAAAAAGGGCAGATATTTATATTGCCCTATATATTGCCCTAAAGGAAATTGAATATGTTTCCATGTTTTTCAGTTGGCTTTTGATCTAATAGAAAACTCTTTGATCATACATAATTGCTACTATGTTTTTGCACCTTATTTTCCTTAAGTGGTGGACAGCAGGCAGGCAGTACAGCTGTTGAAAGGCATCCCAATCATTAAAAATCCCGATGTCTAGCCCAATGGATCCACCCTTGTGTGTGGCTTGGCCATGACCAAGTAATTAGTTGTTCTAAGATAAATTCCTGCATCTCCTTAAAGTCCCCAAGGTCTGTATCCTATATGGCATAATTATGGCACAAAACTAAAAACAGAAATTGCTTGTGTGTTTTGGCCTTTCCTGGATATTATTTTCCTTAAAAAATGATCTTGCAAACAAGAAAAAATAATTTCAAAAGAAAAAATTGATGGATTCTATGCTTTAGAAATAAAAACAGAAATGTTGAAAACACTCCACAGGTCATTTGGTATCTAAGATGAGGAAGCAAAGTGAACATTTCAGGTCAATAACCTTGTGTCCGATGATATATAATAAAACAAAATAATGATTTAATCCCCTACTGTCATCCTGTAGCATTTTACAGTCAACGCAATCCCGTTGAAACATGAAAACTATAGTAATAAAGGAAACGTGGGATAAATAACATCTTACAAATATTAACAGGCACTTTGGGCGTTGAGACTTTATTCAGTACATTGCCAACACAGCAACCATAGTAAACTATGTAAACATGCATTTTTTATCTTCTAGCTGACTTACTGCATTCTCACTAACATTTGCAAAAAAATATTTGTATATATTTATACCAATTCCTACTTCCTATATTGTATACATCTATAATGTTAATTTATGCCCTTCCCTTGTACGCTTTCAACTCAATTGGTGGAGCTGCAAGATATTGCTGTTTCTGTCAGTCACTGTAGACCACACTTGCACCTCCTTTGTATATACAGGAGCTATTTTATTTTACTAAACAATTGTTTGCTCATAATGAATGTCAATGTGCATTGGGGCTGGTTTGAAAATCGGCCACATTGCACATTTAGTGGTGCCTTCCTCTTTGTACATTGTGCAGTCCTGCTGTGTTTTAATGAAGCTTCTGGTGTTTACACTAATTAGCTGGCTCATTAGTTGCTCTCTAATTGTTAAATATATTTTTTAAGTTCCTTGTGTTTGTTTTTTTTACAATAACATGAACAGTAAATCAAAATATAGCCCCAAGCATATCAATGCTTCAGCTAATAATTTGCTGCCAATGAAATTTCAAATCACCTTTCTATAAATACTAAATGAAAGAATAGTGCATGGGAAAATGTTAGATTTGTTTACGTGACTCGACTACCAACGTGGTGAGATCGTGTGCACTGTGCTGGAGATGGAGGCCCCTCAGGCAGTACATTGCTCTGCAATAATATCTTTCAAGTAAGGGTTGAATGGGAAGGAGGATGGAGGAGAAACCAACTTCTGAGTCAACTTGGCCTTGTACACAGTTCAGTAGCTTGGATTAATGGCCACTCTGATCAGACCTCTCCTTCGGGATGATTAAACAATATTAATAGTTAATAAAAGGCAATATAAGCTAGGCTGTTGTTGCACCATTGCAAAATCAGTTACACTTCCTGAATCCAAAACTCTGCCTTTACCTGATTTAGAATGTTTTTGGTACGATTTAAGCTACTTTTATATCTCAAGGTTACATCAATTGTTAAGAATGATTATAACTGATTTAAAAGTTTGTATTCTCTGCGGGTTCCTAACCTCTGGCAAAGGGCATTGTAGAACACACAGTACACAGATTAGTAATGTGGAGATCAAGCAAAACGTGTATCTTTTATTCAAAGTTTCAAAGGTTTCAAAAGCCTTTTATTGCCACGTGTACCAATTAAGGTACAGTGATATGCAAATTGCCATACAGCCGTACGAAAAAAAAGACACACAACTACATAAAAGTTAACATAAACATCCACCACAGCGGATTCCCCACATTCACTGATTACTTCTAGAATTCTTAGCAAAATATTGTTGCAACCAGACAGAAGTTAGTCACAAGACGCAAGACTCAAATGGGTTTTAAAGTAATGACCTCTGTTCCCAACCAGTATTTCATAGACTTCACTGACAGTTCTCCTCTCAAGGTTAGATCAGTTGGAAATTTGATACATACAATAAAAACTTTAGCCATAAATGGCAAATTGGTATCGATTGAAATGAGAGCTATCTCGGGGAAAAAGATACCTGAAGGTATTGATTTGTCTACAAGCAATTATAAATCAACAGTAAAGTCAAAATCTCTATCCTCCTCCCACTTCTACCCACTGATTCACTGTCCCTGCACGCATTTAATTCACACCTCATTCCACTCAGCTAATCATTTAAGATGATGGTGGGATCCCATATTTTTGATTTAAAAAAAAGATATTTTTTAAGTGCGGAAGGTCTCATCATCAGATACAATAGAGATAGAAAATCTATGAGATTAAAATGGGCTCCTCAGAAGAAGCAGAAGAAGATATGTTTGAGGTAGCAGTGGGAGATGGTGGCCTTGTGATGGATATTGGTCGATTGACTAGTACTTGAAATGTCAAGAAAGAGAAGGCAAGAGTCAAAAGTGGATCATTGAATAAGGGAAGAGTGGAAATTGGCAGCAAAGGTAATGTGGTGGAGAGACTGCAATTTTTAAGGCAGGGATAGATAGATTCTTGATTAGTTTTGGTGTCAGGGCTTATGGGGAGAAGGCAGAAGAATGGGGTTAGGAGGGAGAGTTAGATCAGTCGTACCGAGGTACAGTGAAAAGCTTTTCTACTCCTATCACATGAACTTATGAATTGCTGGAAATGGAAACAATAAAATAACCTGCTGGAGGAGGTTTAATGCTGAGTTCAGGCCTGATGCAGGGTTTCGACCTGAAATGACCACAATTTCCTCCCCTCGTAGGTGCTGGAGAGTTAGATCAGCAGATATTCCTCCTCCCACCAGGACATCTGAAAGGTACAGGGTGTTCCCCTCCTCCACCATAAAAAGCAGGGTCTTTCATACCCCGCAACAGTCCTATCACTAGTCCTCACCTTTCACCCCAACGTTATCAATTGTCAGTTTGGCCAAACGTGGCCACATCTTCCCAACAAAATCCAAAACTAACCTTCCCTGGTCCAGGACTTTCCCTTGCAACCGCAAGAGATGAGTTCAGGACCCAAGCAATGAGGTGCAGGGTTTCGACCTGAAATGACCACAATTTCCTCCCCTCGTAGATGCTGCTCGGTGGGCACTTCAACTCCCCCTCGCCTGCTCGCTCTGTTCCCTCCAGAACAGATATTCCGTTTGTGCACCCCGGGGCATGACACAATTTTTTTCAAGTTCTCCTTTCTCAAATGCTGTCTCCTCCCAAAGGCTAACATCCATGCAGTCCCCACCCACCCCCCCCCCCCCCGATCACAATTCGGCCCGAAACGTTGACGCCCAAGATGCTGGACCCGCTGGGGGTATGTGGTAACCTCCTCCAGCAGATAGTTTGTTGACACAATTTTCAAGTTCTTTTCAAATGAAAGGAACATCCATGCAGTAAACCCTCACAATAACGGACCCCAAGAGGGAGGGGGTATGGGGAAGATGGAGTGTATTGTTGCTGATTGTCCATTATTACCCGATGAGGGGGGTAAACTTTAACCTAACGCCGGGAATGAAAAAGGCACAGGATTGGGAGGATTAAACAAGTGGGAATTCACATGCTGGGGAGCCTCAGATCTTCTGGCCCCTAACACTGTGCGCCAGAGATGGGCCCAGTACTCATGCCACCCTCATGCTGCCCGCTCCCTCCAATCCCACAGCCAGACGCTCTCACCACATGGCGCTAAATCAACAAGATGACGTGGAACACACTGAGCGCAGTTTCTTCAGGTCTCCAGATCGGGTGTACGTTTGTTTCTGGGAAGTCTTAATGATGTTCAAGTGAAAAGGTAGAACAGGACTGTGTGCTATTAAAACTGATTTATCTGCTAAGATGGAGGGCTAATTTTAGATGGCGATGGGGGTAACTTTAATTATCACCACCATGAGATGTACTGTAAGAGCTCAGCCACCTGTTGTAGAATCCATCTGTTTCTCATTCCGCATCACTCTGCCAAATAACTGTTCAGTTAGTGAAGTTGAAAATTGTCCTTGATGTTGAAATGTCTTTGATTCTGTGCTTGGAGAAAACATTGTAAAGCCAGAAAATGTGAAATATTAGTGTCTCATCAATGCAAGCTATTATTGTTCAAAGTTATTATAAAATTTAAACAATAAGCAGAAAAAACCGAGTCCAAGTTTCAGCATATTCATCATAGTGGGATTAGTATGGATAAGTACAATGGTCAGCATGACCCTGACAGGTCCTGTTTCTGTGCTGCATGTCTCTATGACTCTATGATTCAGAGAATGAGTGGGTTAGCATATGATGAGTGTTTGACAGCACTGGGCCTCTACTTGCTGGCGTTTAGAAGGTTGACGGGGGATCTCATTGAAACTTACAGAATAATGAAAGGCATAGATAGAGTGGATGTGGAAAGGATATTTCCACTGGTGGGAGAGTCTAGGACCAGAGGTCATAGCCTCAGAATTAAAGGGCGCTCTTTTAGAAAGAAGGTAATGAGGAACTTCTATAATCAGAGGGTAGTTAATCTGTGGAACATTGCCACAGAGGACTGTGGATATTCTTAAGGCAGAGATAGACAAATTCTTGATTAGAACGGGTGTCAAAGGTTATGGGGAGAAGGCAGGAAAATGGGATTAGGAGGCAGAGATCAGCCATGATTGAATGGCAGAGTAGATTCGATGGGCTGAATGGTCTAATTCTACTCCTATAACTTGTTAACTTGTGGCTCTCTGACATAAACCTCGCATTCTGTAATGATAGCAATCTACTGGAATTTGAAACAAGCGTAGAAAACGCTTCTCAACAAGTCAATGGGGTGCTCGTCCTTCAGATTTTGGAACGAGCCTCTCATTTTGACATCGTTCTTGGATTCTCTTTAGTTCATGACATGGCATCAAGATCCGAAACATCTCCTCCTGGGGTCACTTCCTGCCACATCGTCTAGCAGTGTACATGATAGGACCTCATCTGGAGATGTAAACTCTGGCCACCAGAGCCAGTAAGCGGATTAACCATACAGGTTTGTGAGAGCAGGAATGTAAATATTACTCACTTACATCTCACTGAATCTTTTAAAGTATGTAATTGAGATATGCAGGCTCAATGCTTGAAGAGTGTTTCAATCAATGATTCTTGTTTGCTTCAAGATGTAAAGGTTCAACGTAAAGCTACTTGTAAAGTATAGATTTTGCTTCTTGTAAAGTAAAGATCAAAAAGTGGGGGGCTTTTGAAGTTCTCACAGGTTCAAAAGGGCAGCCATTGTACATCGGTATTCAAGATGAGTTTGGTTTCCTGCCTCAATAATTACTGTCCAGTAACACACAGATCCATCGTAATGAAATACATCGAGATATTGATTATGGTGCGAATCAACTCCTACCTCAGGAACAACCTAGATCCAGTTAAATTTGCCTATTGCCATCATTCTCCACAGTATTATTGTAATTGCAACTAGTTTGGGCAAACCCAATAATACTGTGGAGATTGAAATCACAGAATATGTCAGAAGTGGTTTTCTGATCAGAATGTTTGGGGAACTAACAAGGGACTAAGTTATTTTTGATGTAGCATTGTGCATTGAGAAAGGGTTAGTTTGTTTAGTTTAGAGATACAGTGCAGAAACAGGCCCTTTGGGCCACCAATTCCGCACCGACAAGCGATCCCCGCACATTAACACTATTCTACACACACTGGGGGGAATTTACACATGTACCAAGCCAATCAACCTACAAACCTATATGTCTTTGGAGTGTGGGAGGAAACCAAAGATCTTGGAGAAAACCCACATGGTCACGGGGAGAACGTACAAACTCCGTACAGACAGCACCCGTGGTCAGGATAGAAACCAGGTCTCCGCTGCTGCAAGCGCTGAAAGGCCGCAACTCTACCGCTGCGCCACCGTGCCGCCCTGTTATCTAGTTGTTCAGAGGTTTGTTGGGAACAGTGTTCATAAAATGCTAGAAGTTTATACAAAGGTTAAAAGTGATTAAGTTCAATCTATACCTTCACTTTAACATGGATGAGAAAGCAGCAAACTGCAGAGATAGAAGGTGTGGGTTGTTTATAGCTGAGTGGGAAACGGATTCAAAGAAGTGGCAGTAAACTAGAAATAGCTAAAAGATTAGTACAAGTGAAGTGTATATTCCTTTACAAAACGAAAACTCAGGAAATATGGTCTGGCCATGGTTAATAAGGGGACTTAGAGATAGTAGTAGCTCAAATGAAAAGGCTTACAGTGTTGCCATAAAAACTGTAAGCTGAAATAATGGGAAACAGTTCTGAATTCAGCAAAAGGAAAGATCAGGGCGTTGATATGGAAAGGCAAAGTAGCTTATGAGAGTAGGCTGGCAGGGACATACAAAAATGATTCTTGGGCCTTCTGTAGATATCTAAAAAGGAAAAGATTAGCAAAGGTTAATGTTTAGCCATTACAGAGGGGAAAGTGGGACAATATGGCTTGCCAGTGAGAAGGTGGTTGATACTGTGTATGCAAACTGTGTATCAACACATCTATCAAGAATACATTTACTGACCCTACTGGTAAGGGATTTAAATTGTCATCACCCCAGTCTGCTATAGAATGGGAAATAAACATTTACATTACAGAAGAAGGAAACTTGAAAATAAATGGAACAAATATTTGGTGTCTGTCTGAGTAAGATTTTAAAGTAATTAGCATTAGTAAAAGGTTCAAAGGTCTGTTTATTGTCACATGTACCAATTAAGGTACAGTGAAACTCAAATTATCATACAGCCATATTAAAAAAAGCAACAAGACACTATTAAAAGATATTAGTATTGGAAAAATCAAAAGGGCTGGAGAGCAATACATCCCCAGGATCTCTGCTAACTGGCTGCCCAAGGTTTGGAAGAGATGGTGAAGAAGATGATGGATGCATTGCTTGTCATCTTCCTAAACCGCATGAGTTCAGAATAATAATCAAACAAACTCCAGTCTGAACCCTGCATGTATTTAGTGCTGGTGAATGAAAGGCAGCATCCATTTGGTCTTAGTCGGGTGGAGGCATGTATATCACAGTTCAATAACCTGAATATTCCACTGATCTTCACAAGAATTGGCACCCTGTTAGCTTCACTCTGATGTTGTATCACTGCAACCTGGACATCACCTTCTACACGGTTGCCAGATTATCTGTTGTTGTAAGATCTGAAACCAGGAGTTCATCCATAAAGCAGATTTCATTGTTGGACCCCTGCAAAACCTAGTGATGGTATATTGAACCTAGTGAGGAAAATTGCTAGAATCCCACATGCTGGGTGATTGCATCTGTTCAGTTTTGTGGTGTAAATGGTGAAGTAATTGCTTAACTACAGCTCCTGGTAATTGGGGGACAACATCCAGTTTAATGAAAAACCTTTAGGTACACAAAAATGCTGGAGAAACTCAGCGGGTGCAGCAGCATCTATGGAGTGAAGGAAATAGGCAACGTTTCGGGACGAAACGTTGCCTATTTCCTTCGCTCCATAGATGCTGCTGCACCCGCTGAGTTTCTCCAGCATTTTTGTGTACCTTCAATTTTCCAGCATCTGCAGTTCCTTCTTAAACAACATAATGAAAAACCTTTCACCTGCTAACATAGCCAGTCAATCCTCTGCACTACAAAATGGTAATGTTTCAGTTTTTATTCAGCAAGTCACCATGACCTGCAGCTGCACACGTCGATGGTGAGAGCACACTTGGGGAGTACTGCGTGCAGGTTTGGTCAGCCAGCTATTTGAAGGATGTCATGAAGTTAGAAATGTCATTAACCCCCAAGGAAAAAGGAAAAGAGGTCACCCCAGGAACTGCTGGAAAAGAGGTGGCCAGACAGAAATGTGTGAGAGTGGGCTCAACTGAGGCGATCTCGAAAGAACTGCCAACAGCCGAGTGAGGCGGAGGACATTTGTCAATGGTCTATGCTCCCTAGAGGAGCAAAGGGCTTAAAGGGCCTGTCCCACTTGGCCGTTATTTGCGCGTAATTTACGCAACATGATTTACGCGTCACGATGCACAACGCTCGCATTGTCGTGACACACACGTGCAGGATTTTGGGATGTACAAAATCTTTGTGCGCCATCTGCGTGACGTGCAAATGACGGCCAAGTGAGACAGGCCCTTAAGAAGAAGAAGATTAAGTTGGAAAGGGTGCAGAAGAGATTCACTAGTTTGGTACCTAGGCTTGCGGGCTTGAGTTATAGGGAGAGGCTGGAAAGGCTGGGGTTGTTTTTACTGGGCCATAGGAGGCTGAGGAACGTTCTTATTAAGATACTAGACCAAGTGCAGACCCGTTGGGTCTGTTCCCCCAATGTGCGGTTGTGGGGGTGAGAGGTGGCATACAGCATCACACACACTAACTATTCCCCCCCCCCCCCCCCGCAATCACGCTAATTACCCCCCTTGCTATAATATTAATATTATTAATTTGCTCCTTTTACCCCATAACCACCGTATATACTGACACATAGCCCCAACTTGCAGTCACAGGGAGGAGAGAGGGGGGTTTAGGGGGGGGGGCGGTGGGGGAGGGGATGGAGGGGGGAGGGGGGGAGAAAAGAGGGGAGAGAGAGAGAGAGAGAGAGAGAGGAGGGGGAGGGGGGGGAGAGGGGAAGAGAGGAGATGGGGGGGGAGTGAGGGGGAGGGGAGAGGAGGGGGAGGGGTGGCAGAGAGAGGGAGGGGGGGGGGAGAGAGGAGAGGGGGGGGAGGGAGTAGAGGGGGAGAGAGAGGAGAGAGCGGGGGGGGAGGAGAGAGGGGGGGGGGAGAGGGGGAGGAGAGAGGGAGGGAGGGGGAGAGGGGTGGAACGGGAGGGAGAGAGGAGAGGGGGGGGGAGAGGGGAGAGGAGAGAGGGGGGGAGGGGGAGAGAGGAGGGGGGGAGAGGGAGAGGGGGGGAGGAGGGGGGGGGGGAGGAGAGGGGGAGGGAGGGGGAGAGAGGGGGGGAGTAGAGAGGGGGGGAGGGAGAGAGAGGGGGAATGAGGGGGGGTGTGCTGAGAGGGGGGTGAGGTGAGGGGAGGGGGGAGGAGAGGGGGGAGGAGGGGAGGGGGGGGGGGGAGAAGAGAGGATGGGGGGGGAGAGGAGAGGAAGGGGGGGAGAGGAGAGGAGGCGAGAGAGAGTGCCTTTTTATTTCAACCCAAACAACCATTTGTAGGCAGTGCTTTTTTACTTTAACCATATTTTCATTTTCAAACCACATTAAGGGTACTTACTCATAGTTGTGTGGACATGTGTTCAGTGTTATTCGCAGCTCAGAGAAATGTGACCCTCTGCCTTCCTCCATCTTGAAGAGACTAATTGAGGCACAACACTTCCTGGTTTTATAGTCCCTCCCCCCTCCCACCAGCAGGGGCAGCAGAGAGAATGGGGAATTTTGTAAAATCATTAATATCTCTGTCATATTTCATCGACTGGAAAAATCCTCAGCACACATGCGGCGTAGGGGGGCTCTGAGTGAGGTGGCCAAAAATGACGGCTGTAGGTGGCGGAGTTCTCTCGGAAATCACAGCACAGATCGCCAAAACCGGTCAAGATCAGAGTTTTAGTAATATAGATACGGGATCATTAAGAGTATGGATAGTGAGGATTTACAGTCTTTTTTCCGCAGAGTTTTGGATTCTAAAGCTAGTGGGCATAGATTTAAGGTGAGAGGGGAGAGATTTAAAAGGGGTCTCATGCGCAACTTTTTCACTCAGAAGGTAGTCTGTATCTGGAATGAGCTGCAAGGGGTAGTTATAGAAGCGAATATAAATATAACTTTAAAATGGCACTTGGACTGATATATGGTTAGGAAAAATTTAGAGGGATTTGGGTCAAATATGGACAATGGACAAATTGGGCTGAATGGCCTGTTTTGTAGGTGTACAATTCTATGGCTCCATGACCTTCTGGCTCACAAAGGGCTTCCCTGCTTTGCTTTGGTTTGACTACAATAGCAACTACTCAGTCATTCCTCTCTACATGTAATACCATGCCAGGCCTCTCCAGATGCTCAGTTCACTGTCAACTGCTTCCTTCACGATGTTGGACTGAGGAAGAGGCAATGGAGCAGAGAAGTGGCTTCTCCTTCCACATGGACTTTTGCCTGATAACCCCCCTTCTCCCTATGTGCTGATACCTTGCGAATTGTTGTCCTGGAGAGGGGTGATTAATCGCGGCGTTGTGGTTCCCCTGTGGATCTCCGCTGGTACCTGACAGCAATCTGGTGCTGTGCAGGCTGTGGTGAGCAGAGCTGAAGTACAGGGCTCGGGGCTGCATTTGTGCAGTCAACCACAAAGAGAGCATGTGGAGGAAGGAAACGCAGATGCTAATTTACACCGTAGATAGGCACAAAAAGCTGGAGTAACTCAGCGGTACATGCAGCATCCCTGGAGAGAAGGAATGGGTGACGTTTCAGGTCGAGATCCTTCTTCAGCACGTAGAATCAACACAAGCAGCAAGTGCTGCCAGTCCCAGCAGTGGCCCATGTCACGGCATTGTGCGGCCACACTTCCAGGCACCAAATGCCAGTGCTCAAAGGCAGCCTCTCCACAACAAGCCATGGGTGACTCATTACTGGGTTTTCTCTCAATTCCCAGCACAGCCTGCAACAGCAGTGGGGAGCCAAGTGTTCACACCAGGCTCCCTGCACAACAGGACTGTCAGTAATGCATCAGCATATGCAAAATGCTAGAATGATCCTTTTAGCAGTGATTTCATTAGCACTTTTGTTCCTGTCTATATATCCATGGCATTACACTGTGTACCAGTACAGCCATTAAAAGTATCCAAAGCACATCAATCCCCCAGTTCCTGCAGTGCTCTCTCTGCTGCGCCAAATGAAGACCTTTTCTCACTTTGATTTGCTCTTTCCGAGCAATATTCATGCTAATAGTGCAGACTGTTCCCCTTCATAAGCACCAGGAGCAGAATCCAACCACTGCCTCCACTCTTCACAGGAACACAAATCTCTCCCACAACTGGATTCCTGTCCCGAAGAACAAGAGGAATAGATGATTTGATGGGTTGTATCCTGATGTTCAGCTGCACGCTCACTGATTTGTCTGTGAGATCCATCTGTAATTAGATTCCACTGCCTTGAGTTGTGTAAGGTCATAAGTGATAGGAGTAAAATTAGGCCATTCGGCCTATCAAGTCTATTCCACCATGCAATGATGGTTGATTTATCTCTCCCTCCTCAGATTCAGATTCAGATTCAATTTTAATTGTCATTGTCAGTGTACAGTACAGAGACAATGGAATGCATTTAGCATCTCCATTGAAGAGCGACATAGCAAACGATTTGAATAAATAATAATAAGTGTCCGGGGGGGGGTGGGGTGGTGATTGGCAGTCACCGAGGTACGTTGTTGAGTAGAGTGACAGCCGCCAGAAAGAAGCTGTTCCTCGACCTGCTGGTTCGGCAACGGAGAGACCTGTAGCGCCTCCCGGATGGTAGGAGGGTAAACAGTCCATGGTTGGGGTGAGAGCAGTCCTTGGCGATGCTGAGTGCCCTCCGCAGACAACGCTTGCTTTGGACAGACTCAATGGAGGGGAGCGAGGAACCGATGATGCGTTGGGCGCTCCTAACCCCATTCTCCAGCCTTTTCCCCATAACCTCTGGCACCAGTACTAATCAAGAATCTATCTAACTCTGCCTTAAAGATATCCGCTGAATTGAATATTGGAAGGTCTCCGCAACCTTCTGTAGCAAAGAATTCCACAGATTCACCACCCTCTGACTATAAAAATGTATGCTCATCTCCTTCCTGAAAGAACGTCCTTTAATTCTGAGGCTATGACCTCTAGTCCTAGACTCGCCCACTAGTGGAAACATCCTCTCCACATCCACTGTAGCCCATTACTAATACGAATTGAACCAGAAGTGGCATAATTTCCTTTTCAGTGTCAGTCACACGCTGAGCACGAGCAGAGTGGGAGGAGAGAGATGGGGGGGAGAGGAGAGGGGGAGGGGAGATGGGGAGGGGAGAGAGAGGGGAGAGAGGAGGAGAGAGGGGGGGAGAGGGGGGAGAGGGAGAGGGAGGGGGAGGAGGGGGAGAGCGAGGGGGGAGGGGGGGTTGTGCTGAGAGGGGGGTGAGGAGGTGAGGGGAGGGGGAGAGGTGGGGAGCAGGGAGGGTGGAGGGAAGGGGGTATGGGGGTGTGTGGAGAGAAGGGGGGTTTAGGGGTGGGACGGTGGGGGGGGAGGGGATGGAGGGGGGGAAAAAGAGGGGAGAGAGAGAGAGAGTTGGACTGTTGTGAGCTCTCTACATGTGACATATGTTTCCCATGGTCTGAAGAAGGGTCCCGACCCAAAACGTCACCCATCCCTTTTCTCCAGAGATACTATCTGACCCGCTGAGTTACTCCAGCAATTTGTGTCAGTTCCTACAAATGTTTCCCGATAAATCTATGGGGAAATTGTTGGTGGTTTCCACCAGAATGGTAAGGTGCTGGGAAATGGGAAATGGGACACGTTATGAGCAGCATCTTTCTGAGGCTGCTGCAGTTGCTGATGAGATGGAGGAACACAGTTTGCATCTTGGCACTGTGTTGCCTCCTGGTGTGGCGTGGATGCTGAACAGCACCCCCTACATCAGAATGGTGAGTTGCCAATGTATTTCCATTGGCAAGATCCAACAATGTCACAGAGTGACTTAAAAGCCAAATCCTCTTGAGACAAAAGGTTCAACAGATAACAGACAAACTGTTTCTTGCAGGCATCAACTAAACATGCACTAGATTTACAGGGAAATGATTCATCTACCTCTTGGTACTGACATTGACATCCAAAACATTCACCAGTGAGAATTGGCTTGGGGATCAAACACTTCGACAGGATTTCAGTAAGTTTTACATATGATAAATTAACTGACTGATGCAAGCAGACGTTTGAGAAACAAACTTTCTCTGGTGAGGAATGAATTTGCTTTTTTTCTCTGATCTGCAATATCATTTGTCACAGCCCACTGTTCAAAATGTTCCAGATCAAATCAAAGCCTTCTCTTAATCTTTCAAATGGTGGGACCTGCCCAATTTACTTATTTTCTTATTCTTTCTTCAACTACTGGAGTTTAATTGTAGTAACCACATTGGTGGTTGTTCATTCAGTCCAAAACAATGTTCGGAAACTTTGCAGGGTCTAAATATAGAACACATAACATAGAGCAGCACAGCACAGTAACGAGTCCTTCAGGGCCACAATATCTGTGCCGAACATGATGCCTAGTTCAACTGATCTCATTTGCTTGTACGTGATCCATATCCCTCCATTACCTACACATCCATGTGCCTACCTAGAAGCCTCATAAGCACCACTATTGTATTTGCCACCACATTTGTCTGGATTGAGTCCTGTCTTCATTGACATAATAATGTATTTTTCATAACAATACAATAGGAACCCTCGAAAAGCACCAGGACCTGATGGTATACATGGTCGAGTTCTAAAAACAAGTGTGGGCCAACTGGCTGGAGTTTTTACGGACATTTTCAACCTCTCACTTCTGAGGTCCGGGGTTCCCACCTGCTTCAAAAGGGCATCAATTATACCAGTGCCCAAGAAGAGTAAGGTGACGTGCCTCAATGACTATCGACCAGTGGCACTAACACCTGTGGTGATGAAGTGTTTTGAGAGGTTGATCATGGCGCAAATCAACTCCTACCTCGACAAAAACCTGGACCCACTGCAGTTCGCTTACCGCCACAACAGGTAAACGGTGGATGCGATCTCGCTGGCCCTCCACTCCGCTCTGGACCACTTGGACAACAAAAACTCATATGTCAGGCTGTTATTCATTGATTACAGCTCGGCATTTAATACAATCATCCCCTCCAAGCTGGTCACCAAACTCGTAGAACTGGGTCTCTGCGCATCTCTCTGCAATTGGATCCTCGACTTCCTCATTCACAGACCACAGTCTGTTCGTATTGGTGGAAATGTGTCAGCCTCAATAACAATCAGCACGAGAGCACCTCAAGGCTGCGTGCTCAGCCCTGCTGTACTCACTCTATACTCATGACTGCTTAGCCGGTCATAGTGTGAACTCCATCATCAAGTTCGCTGACGACACCACTGTTGTGGGACGTAGCACTGATGGGGATGAGTCAAAGTATAGAAGAGAGATCGAGCGACTGACCATATGGTGCCAGCACAATAACCTGGCCCTCAACACCAGCAAAACCAAGGAACTGATTGTGGACTTTGGAAGGAGTAGGATGGGGACCCACAGTCCCGTTTATATCAACGGGTCGATGGTTGAAAGGGTCAAGAGCTTCAAATTCCTGGGGGTGCACATCTCTGAAGATCTTTTCGGGTCTGAGAACACTGATGTAATTATAAAGAAAGCACATCAGCGCCTCTACTTCCTGAGAAGATTACGGAGAGTTGGTTTGTCAAGGAGGACTCTCTCTAACTTCTACAGGTGCACAGTAGAGAGCATGTTGGCTTGGTTCGGCAACTTGAGCGCCCTGGAGAGGAAAAGACTACAAAAAGTAGTAAACACTGCCCAGTCCATCATTGGCTCTGACCTCACTTACATCGAGGGGATTTATCGCAGTCGCTGTCTCAAAAAGGCTGGCAGTATCATCAAGAACCCACACCATCCTGGCCACACTCTCATCTCCCTGCTACCTTCAGGTAGAAGGTACAGGAGCTTGAAGACTCCAACAACCAGGTTTAGGGATAGCTACTTCCCCACAGCCATCAGGCTATTAAACTTGGCTCGGACAAAACTCTGAACCCATTATCTGTTATTTGCACTTCATCAGTTTATTTATTAATGTGTGTATTTAATGGTATATGGACACATTGATCTGTTTTGTAGTCAATGCCTACTATGTTCTGCTGTGCTGAAGCAAATTAAGAATTTCATTGTCCTATCAGGGACACATGACAATAAATTCTCTTGACCTGACCTGACTTGATAGGAATAGCATGACAATAGAGATGATATGTTGATGTTCGGTGTCGAGAAAAATGAATAAGGGACTGAAGAAGGGTCTGGACCCGAAGTGTCACCCATTCCTTCTCTCCAGAGATGCTACCTGACCCGCTGAGTTACTCCAGCATTTTAAGTCTACCTTCAAGATGATGTGTGTATTGGACTTAACTGGGTGTTGGTGCAGCCATCTTTATTCTCTCTGAATCTGAAGAAGGGTCCCAACCAAAGTGTCACCCGTCCTTGTTTTCCAGAGATGCTGCCTGACCTGCTGAGTTACTCCAGCACTTTGTGTCTTTTATTTTTGTAAACAAGCAGCTGCTGTAGATCACTGTTTCTACATTCTACTGCTCCACTGCAAAATCTGCTCAAGGTATGTCTACTTTGAAGAAGATCTCCTCCTCTCTCCGATGGGAGTTCTGTGAGACCCTCTCTCACTCGCTCCCCCTCTATGATTCTTGATGCCCTCCAGCTCTAAAACCACGTTCTGATCCGGAGAGTCTAAATAAGGTCACCTATCCATGTTCCCCAGTTGCTGCCTGAACTGCAAATTTACTTCTGCACTCTGGATGAACCTAAGCTCAATTTTGAGTGTCTTAGCAAAGGATCTGAACACTTATGTAAATGTGATATTTCAGTTATTTTTTAATGACTTTGCTAAAATTTCTAAACATCAGTTTTCGCTTTTATATTTTGAGGTATTGTGTGTAGATTGATGATAAAAAAAAGAATTTAATCAATTTTAGAATAAGGCTGTAAAGGGCCTGTCCCACTTAGGAGACCTAAACAGCAACCTCTGGTGACCTTGCCCGCCACCCAAAAAAAATCAATGTCGAGGTGACCTGCAACCTCCTACCACCTTCCACGCGTATGTTGAAAACCTTCCTCGACTATGAAGAAAACCTCCTTCGACCTCCCTTGACTGCCTTCGCAACCGGCTTTAACTAGACCTGCAACAAAAAAATTATCAATTTTTTAAAAAGCAACAGATTTTTAGTCGAGGCCAGTTTTAATCATGATGAAAAAATAGCAGCAACCTTAATGAAGCCTCAACCACGTGGAAACTACTTTTGACCATTAGGAAAAGTGACCAAAACCTCCGGTGACCTCATGGAAACCTTGGGTGGCTGGCAAGGTCACCAGAGGTTGCTGTTTAGGTCTCCTAAGTGGGACAGGCCCTTTACGTAACAAAATGTGGAAAAAGTGAAGGTGTCTGAATACTTTCTGAATGCACTGTACATTTTTAGCTTTTACCAAAAAGCATTTGCTCTATAATGAATAAAAAACCAATAATGGCAGCAATGGTATTTATTCCATTAACAATAAATGGTGTAATGTTTTATTGTTTGGAGTAACGTATTGCAAAATATGAATAAAAATGTGGTTTATGTTCAACCAGACATAATTTTATTAGACAAACACATCAGGGTATAAGTTACACTATGCATATTGGTTTCCTCCCCACTCTTTAAGTTGCTTCCAAAAGTCCCCAGGAAGCAAACTTAATGCATTAGACTTAATAATAGTTGCTGCAATTGAATTCAATACGGTGCAGGGAATGAGCCATATGGGGATATATGGAAAGCGAGCAAAATAACAGTAAAATATGCAGAGATATGTTTCTAACTAAATTACTTCTCCTGCCATAAAATACACATGAAAATGATGAACAGAATCACTGAATTGCCTAGGCTCTGTTGCAGGCACTTTGTGATGGAAATGAGTGGTTCAGTGATGGCTGTGTAAAATACAACTTTATTGCTCCATTCTGCAACGGCCAAGAGAGTCCTGTGAATTATCTTCTTCATATTTTACCAGGAGTCTACTGCAGACAGTATTTGTTTTTGTTACTTCATGCATAAATCCTCAGAGTTGGAGAACTTAAACCTCATTGAGATGGCTTGATGAAAGAAAGAATGTGAATGTGTAGAGGTTTTCTCATGACTTCAGGAGGTGCGATTTACAACCAGGGGATGCAGTGGCAGGTGTGCACAGCAAACATCTGCAGTCAGCCCTGTGAGAATCATCGGACAGTAAAGTTGGTTTCAGTGATATTGAGGGAAGAATATTTGGGAGGGAAGAACTCCCCTGTGGTCCTTCAAAAGAGTGACAATTGGTTTGCACCCAGCTGAGCTTTCTTATGGTGACCATCATTGAAATGGCAGGCTTACTCAACCGATTTACTAAAGTGGTTCTCAATGAATGGAAAATGCTCAGTTCATCTCCACACACATTCTGAAATTAATATCAAATAGCAGGACAGCTATTTGCAGGAAAAAGGAACATTAACATTCAAGATCAAGGTGAATGACAGTTTTGATTGCTTTCAGTTCAATAGGAAATCTGTGATATTACGAAAACATGTGGCAGCTCTCCTTAGCACATGGGTGTCTTGTTTTGATGATCCTGGCTTCTAGTCGGAAAAATGCCATCTCAACTCTCCTGATCAACTGGAGTAACTCAGCGAGCCAGGCAGCAACTCTGGTGAAAAAGGATGGGTGACGTTTCTGGTCGGTTTCTTCAGATGAAATAGAGGGGCAAATCATCTGCACACAATCAGGGCCAATAAACATTTCCTTGCAAAGTTGATTGTATATACTATTATGTTTTTTGCAATTCAAGGGGTTTGATGTAGGAATATCTAGGTATGAGTTCACCCTTAGAGGCTTCTGGAAGATATAACTGCCAACTGTGTGTGTGTGCGAGTTCGTATGTCTCTGTGCACTGGTGTGGTTTGTGTGTGCATGCGTGTGCAATGTGGCGTGTAGGTGTGTGCGTGTGGTGGGTGAGTAGGGGGGCAGCATGTCAATGATATATCATTCCAGTTATGTGAAGTATCAGGAGCATTTTTTATAAATTAATTCACTCCAGTGTATGTTGTGGGAGGGAAGATCCAAAGCAAATAAACACCTGTATATATTTTAATGTGTAGGAAGGAACTGCAGATGCTGGTTTACAATGAAGATAGACGCAAAACGCTGGAATAAATCAGCAGGACTGGCAGTATCTCTGGATAGAAAGAATGGGTGACATTTCGGGTCAAGACCCTTCTTCAGACTGAGAGTCAGGGGAGAGAGACACAGATATGGAAGGGTAAGGTGTGAAAACAAGACATCAAAGGGGATGAAGTTCAAGGAAAATGTAGAATAGATTATTGTGTTAGAAGATGACAAAGAAGCATACAGAGAGTTAGTGAAGTCATTATTCTTACCACTGGGGTGTAAGCTGCCCAAGCAAAATATGAGGTGCTGTTCCTCCATTTTGCGTTGGGCTTCACTCTGACAATGGAGGAGGCCCAGGACAGAAAGTCAGTGTGGGAATGGGAGGTGGAATTGAAGTGTTTAGCAACCGGGAGATCATGTATGTTTAGGTGGACTGGGCGGAGGTGTTCAGCAAAACGATCGTTGAGCCTGCGCTTGGTCTCGCCGATATATAGAGGTCCACACCTGGAACAGCGGATGCAGTCGATGAGGTTGGAGGAAGTACAAGTGAACCTCTGTCTCACCTGAAATGACTGTCGGGGTCCTTGCACGGATGTCGAGGGGGATGTGGGGGGGGGGGAGTGGGCGGGGATAGGTGGTGCATCAGGTGTATATTTTTGAAGTTACTTGCGGTCAAAGTTTGGATACAGAAATCTGTTTATAGCCTTGACTGTGTATACTGCCCATAAAACAAATAAATACACGATACTCCATCAAAATGATCATATTGTCATACAGTCCATAATATGAAATCCATCTTTTACTGAGAAAATGAAGAATTTCACAAAAAGCAAAGAGGCCTTTGCTGGAGGCAGAATTTCAGTTGAATGCTTGAAGCTAACATAGATAACATGAATTTGAACACAGACAGATATCTTTTCAAAGTGAAAATGATAATTGCTGGAATTCTTTCAAACCAATCACTCAGAGTGCTTAAGAAGACGCTTATAATTATACTTCTTAAGGGCCTGTCCCACTTTCCCGAGTTATTCACGAATTCTCCTGAGTTTTCAAACTCGCAGAATGTTCGTAACTAGTCCGTAGGAGGCCGTAGCAGTCCGTGGATATATCGTAGCGGCTTGTTATGCCAGCCGTAGGTACTCGGGGCTATTTTTTTACTTGTGGAAATTTTTCATCAGGCTGGATAACACGTCCCGACTTACCTGATGCACCGACAGTAGGAGAACAAATTATAGTTTCATAAGATGAGGCAGCAATATTTCCTATAATTCCGTGCCCTCATTTTTTATTTAAATCATTAGCTCTATTTTACTAAAACACAGGATTTTAATCACCTTATTGTAGTCAATCAATTTAACATTATTAAAGAACTTGTACCCAAATCTGCAGATTGACACACTAAAAATTTTAGCCTAGAATATTGATAGCACTGAAGTATGAATGATTGAACGAATGAATGAATGAATGATAAAGTTTATTGGCCAAGTATGTACACATACAAGGAATTTGCCTTGGTGCTCCGCCCTGAAAGTGACAACATGACATACAGTGATGGTTGCGAATGATACATAAAACATTAAACATTAATAATAAAACATTATTGATTAAACATGTGAATTAAATAAAATACCAGAGCAAAAGGAGGCTACAGATTTCTGGTTATTGAGTAGAGTAGGCAGGAACAGTACAGGTTTGCAGGGACTGGTTGAAAATATCTGTGTAGGCTGGTGTCAGTTGTTCGGCACAGAGCTTGAGAGTAGAAGGGGAAGCATAGTCCGGTCCTGGCGATTTCCGGCTTTTCTGTCTTCTGACAGAAAATTATGTGCTGGAGTTAATATATGAGGGATTCTGCCTGGTGGAACCAGTTCAGTTCTCACTGCATTAATTGTAGCAGTTAGCTAATGCCTGTCATGATGTTTTGCACAGTAGTGTACGTTGCAGGGAGCAATAAATAGGGACTGAGTGTCAGCATGTTTTTTGAAGGGAAGGTCAACAGTGTTTATTAGGATCGCTGGATGTCATGACATAACTTTGGAAGGGTTACTCAAGTAGTCGCAATCTGTGTGGGCATTTGGGCACACAGATTTCTGGGCAGCAAAGTTGAGATGATTTCATATGGACATTCTCAAGGAGAATCATAGAGTGGATCAACACAGAAATGAGCTACTCAACCTATCATGTCTGTGCCTACCATTGCAACGATCTCTACTGACATTTGCCCACAGTAGATCTGTAGCTTTTTGTTTTTGCAATTAAAATGCCTGCCTAGATGCCTCTTAAATGTGAACTATATCTCTGCCTCACACACTATGTGGAAAAGCCTGCTCCTCCGATCCCCTCTATACCTCCTCCATCTCACTATGCTCACCTCAGATATCCTAAGTATTGTAAAATAATTCGGAATATCTACCCTCTCTAACACCACTTAAAATGTCATATATCTTTGTCAATTCACCCCTCAGCCTTCTCCACTCTTCAGAAAACAAGCTCAGCCTATCCAATCTTACCTCATAACTAAAATTCCCCAATTTAAGTAACATCCCTGTGAATCTACTCTGCACACTCTCTAGTGCAATCACATCTTTCCACAACTGCACATAATACTCCAACTGCTGCTGAACCACTGTTTTGTTAATTTGTAGGTTGTTAGTACCAACTGTTTTATGTTATGCTCCACCCTATGAAACCAAGAATGCCATGGACCATCTTTATTTCTCTAGCCGCATGTATTGGTACTTACAGAGAAGTATGGACGTATTTCAAGTTCTCTCTATTTAATAACTAGACTAAGTTTGGACCATTGGGTCGCAGCTTCACACGGCAGGGCTGGTCCCCCAATGCAATATTCCACCTCTCCACCAATTCCAATACACACACACACACACACACAGACACACCCACCCACACACAAACATACACACACACACACACACACACACACACACACACACACACATGCACACACTCACACACACACACACACTCACACACACACTCACTCGCACTCAGACTCACACACAGACTCACGCACAGACACACACACACACACACACACACACACACAAACTCATACAGACTCACACTCACACATACACACATACACTCACACACACATTCACATTCACACGTAGACACACACACACACACACAAACTCATACAGACACACACTCACACATACACTTACACATACATTCACACACACTCACACTCACACACACTGACTCACACACCATATATATGACAGTAAACTTTCTTGAATCTACCCACACAGCTGAGCGCGGCCTCTGCATTATGGGGCTTCCGCAGTCAGTGGCACTTCTGCAATCAGGGTGGCTTCTGCACTCACCAGAAATTACACAATCAGCGTGACCTGTCCACTAAGCGGAAGTCACGAAATGTGCGGGTCTTTTGGACTAAACACAATCATACCTAATAAAGCATTTATTCCTTCCAAACACAGTCAGACATAATAAAGCATTGCAGTTTCAAGCACAGGCAGGGCAACAGGCCAAACAACTCATTGCATTGTCATTTCATTTTATTTCATTTCCAATTAAGCATTGCACTTTCAAGCACAGGCAGGGCAGCAGGTCAAACAACTCATGGCATTGTCATTAAGGGCTAACAAGTACATTGCAGACTCACAGTTCAGTTGTTTCAGGTTAGAATGACAGTCGTGGCCTCTCCCTCGTGATCTTGCAGAGTGACAGAGTCCAGGCATCCGGGGTTTTATAGTCCTACTTAGGGCCCCAGCGTTTATTTTGTATTTGACATCTCAGTGCATCACCTCATACTTGCAGGGATTAAATTCCATCTGCTAATTCCCCACCTAATTCTCTATCTCATCCACAACCTGTCATAGACCTGGTCAACCTGCCTCACTAGCTACAGCACCACCAATTTCCATGGCCTCTGCAAATTTGCTGATCATATCTCCGAGATTCAAATCCAAGTCACACACATCCATTTTTCCAGCATTGATCCGATCTCTAAAAAGCACTGGGAGGATTTGACCAATGAAATCAAGAGAGACAGGAGTCAAGAGTCTTTTATTGTCATATGTTCCAGATAGAACAACAACATTCTTACTTGTAGCAGCACAACAGTTTATGTAAATATATTGCTCTGTAAACAATATAATAAATGAGAGAGAAAAAAAGGTTCAATGTGTGTATATACACATACTCACAAATGCACACACACACACATTATATATATATATATATATATATATATATATATACACGCACACATACAGTACGTACACACAAAATAAACACCATAATAGTGCAATAATAGCAATAATAGTCAATGTAGTTCAGAGCTTATTTAAGGTTGTAGTGTTTAATTGCTGAATGGCTGTAGGGAAGAAGCTGTTCCTGAACCTGGAAATTACAGTTTTTTCAGACCCCTGTACCTTCTTCCCAATAGCAGAGGTGAAATGACTGTGTGGCCAGGGTGGTGTGGGTCTCTGATTATGCTGCCTGCCTTTTTGAGGCAGCAATTCCGGTAAACTCCTTTGATGGTGGGGAGATCAAAGCTGGTGATGGACTGGGCAGTGTTCACAACTTCTTGAAGTCAATTGCAACATCCAGGCCCCAAGAAGCTGGCTGGAATGCTGAAAAAGATGGATGACCTCAGACCAATGTTCAATGGCAATGAACATATCAACAAGTGTCATCAACCAACCGGTGTGTAAACAACCTCACACACTGGTCTTCATACAATTGTCACCAAGCACAGCCATTCTACATGCTATTTGCTACCTTTAGGCTTCATCACACACTCCTGCAATTTCCACTATACCAGCAGAATCTCTCCTTTCTTGTAGGAAATTGTTGCCACCACCAACCCTAGAGTAGTGGTAACCACTCCCATCTCCCAACCCTCTCCCATCGGGAAAAAGGTATAGAAGTGTGAAAACACGCACCTCCAGATTCAGTCTGAAGAAGGATTTCGGCCCGAAACGTTGCCTATTTCCTTTGCTCCATAGATGCTGCTGCACCCGTTGAGTTTCTCCAGCATTTTTGTGTACCCTCCAGATTCAGGGACAGTTTCATCCCAGCTGTTATCAGGCAACTGTATCATCCTGCCACAACCAGAGAGCAGTCCTGAACTACTATCTACCTCATTGGTGACCCTCGGATTATCCTTGATCAGACTTTGTTGGATTAACCTTGCACTAAAAGTTATTCACTTATCATGTATCTGTACACTGTAATGACTCGATTGTAATCATGTATTGTCGTTCTGCTGACTGGATATTACGCAACAAAATTTCAATACACGTGGCAATAACCTAAACTAAACTTAAATGAAACTAAACTAAACCACTTCCAAGGCACAAACTCAATGGTTTGGGTCCCTGCAGTCTCGACCTGAAACGTCAACCATTCCTTCTCTCCAGAGATGCTGCCTGTCCCGCTGAGTTACTCCAGCTTTTGTGTCTATCTTCATTATTCTGACAGTCAGAGATAGCCATTGCATGGGCATAATTTCTAATCCGCTTCATGATATCTCACTTCCTTTTATCCCACAATCTCTTAACAGGATTTAACCCTTGTAAAGCCCCTGTCCTTTCAATACCCATGCACTTGTGTTTATTTCAGTTTCCAAAAATCTCACAGCTGTTCTATGTTTGGATGCTGAATAGGATGAAATTCAAGGAGGCATCTAATAAATCAATTGGACACTTGCAAACGTTAGCACAGAGAGTGGCACTCTGCTACTGCAGATGGTGACTGACTGGATACAAGTCAGGAAGGGTGACAAAGGTGGCAGCACCCCTGTGCATGGGGTAAATGTTGTTCAGAAGAGCACTCATCTGAAGCATGGATTGTGGGATTTTAGTTCAGTTTAGAGATATACCCTAATGGCCCACTGGGTCCGCTCCAACACTAACACTATCCTATACCCGCTAGGGACAATTTTTACATTTACCAAGCCAATTAATCTACATACCTGTTCGTCTTTGGAGCCTTTGGCTTCTATGGTAGGCCAACACATGGTAATCATTCCTGGGTGTCAGGGGAGAAGGCAGGAGAATGGGGTTGAGAGGGAAAGATAGATCAGCCATGATTGATTGGCAGAGTAGACTTGATGGTCCGGATGGCCTAATTCTGCTCCTATAACTAATACGCTTTCTTCATTTCCTGCAACAATGTAGTCAGAGTTCTGCCATGAGGCAATTGTTAATCAAAACGCAGTGGAATGCATTACCAATTAGGGGGGATTGACACAAAATGCTGGAGTAACTCAGCAGGACAGGCAGCATCTCTGGAGAGAAGGAATGGGTGACATTTCAGGTCGAGACCCTTCTTCAGACTTCAGAATTAGGGTGGTTTTGTAGCTTGGAGGCTACTTCCCAGATGATGGACGTGTGTTTACATCTTGCCTTGGCAAGATCATTTTTTTGTGGATGATGCATCATCTGCAGTGCTTCAGTGGCAGATGCAGTAGCTTGATTGACAATGGTAACCGCATTTTGTGCTCTTTTATCTTAGATGGCCAAACTTCTTCAAAGTGGTCAAACAAAAACTTACAGATGCTGGTTTACACAAAAGGTACGAAGTGGTGGAGTAACTCAACGGGTCAGGCAGCATCTCTGGACAACTTGGGTCGGGGCCCATCTTCCGACTAATAGTTGGAAGTAGGGGGATAAAAAGCTGGAAGAGAGGAGAGGCAGGACAAAGTGTGGCAGGTAGTAGGTGGGTACTGGTGAGGAGGACTTTGGTAGGCAGATGGTTGAAACAAAGGCCAGAGATAAAAGCAGGAGGCATGTGACAGGATTGAAGAGCTGTGAATTGTGAAGCCAAAGGAAGAAATGTAGGAAGCTGGGATGTAATGTTAAAATTGTACAAGGCATTGGTGAGACCAAATCTGGAGTATGGTGTACAATTTTGGTCGCCCAATTATAGGAAGGATGTCAACAAAATAGAGAGAGTACAGAGGAGATTTACTAGAATGTTGCCTTGGTTTCAACAACTAAGTTACAGAGATAGGTTGAATAAGTTAGGTCTTTATTCTCTGGAGCGCAGAAAGGTTAAGGGGGACCTGATAGAGGTCTTTAAAATGATGAGAGGGATAGACAGAGTTGATGTGGACAAGCTTTTCCTTTGAGAATAGGGAAGATTCAAACAAGAGGACATGACTTCAGAATTAAGGGACAGAAGTTTAGGGGTAATATGAGGGGGAACTTCTTTACGCAGAGAGTGGTGGCGGTGTGGAATAAGCTCCCAGTGGAAGTGGTGGAGGCAGGTTCATTAGTATCATTTAAAAATAAATTGGATAGGCATATGGATGAGAAGGAAATGGAGGGTTATGGTACGAATGCAGGCAGGTGGGACTAAGGGGAAAAAATTTGTTCGGCATGGACTTGTAGGGCCGAGATGGCCTGTTTCCGTGCTGTAATTGTTATATGGTTATTATATGGTTAGGAAGAGGGGGAGGGACAGGGGAGAAATAAGTGGGTGGGGCACAGGAGAGGGGAGGGGAGGTGAAATGGAGGGGGGATGTGGGGGAGAAAGGGGAGAGGGAGGGTAGTTTGATAATGGTTATCTAAGATTGGAGAATTCAATGTTCATAACGCTGGGTTGTAAGCTGCCCAAAGTGTCTTCTTCAAGCTTCTTCAAAGCATTTGGCATTCTCCTCTCTCTGAAGATGAGGAGGACTTTATTTCGCCAGACAGTGGTGAATCTGTGGAAATCAGTGAACCCTCTACAACTGCTCCCCAAAACTAACCAAGTCAAGCGGGACAAAAAAACGGACCTAGCAATGAACAATGTTCTTGACTACAGATAGAAAATTAGAGGTTTACACCTGTCTTCCAGTTTATTTCATACCCCACAAAAATGTGAGAATGAGGCAAAGTGTCCAGATTGCTCAATCTTCATTATTCATAACCACTTTTTTTCCATCAGTATTTAATTACTCTGGGAACATAGAATTCCAAAGGAAAATGTATGTAACACATCCCCCCACCTATGTTAAAAAGTGGCTCCGTGAAATGCCAGGGGATCAGTATACCTTTATTTTATTCATTCCCGACAATTGCATTTCACAGATACATACACGATTCTTGCAACCTACCCATAAATCATGTTCTGTGGCCTTGTGTGATCAGTTATGCATTTCATGCATAAACCATCAAAGGAATCCAGAAATATTGACAAACAAAATCTGTTCCAAGTTGTTTTTATAAATTGTTATGGTTATTCAGAAGAGAGTGCTGCTCACTTTATACTATTTTCCAGCTTCTGATAAATAATGAAGTCTGCAAAATTGCCAGGTTTTCACAGCAACAAATTGGAACTTTAAAAAATTACTTGAATGATTTAGCTTTTTATGCTTTTTTTCAATTAAATTGGGTGCAAATATCTCAGCCTGACATATGATGTAGCAACTTTAATTTTTTTTTACCATTCTTCTTAGATTCCTCTCCAATAGATCCCTATGTTTTGTAGATCCATGGATCAAAACAGGCCTTGACACGCCAAAGTGCTTTCCAAGGAGTGAGAGATTAAAAAAAAGAATGTAGCATGAATATTGCCTAAGCACCTGTAGGGAAGGATCAATAGCTGCACAAAAATTATTCCCCTGCGTTAATATTTCCTGTGGAAATTTATTGTTATTTATATCCAATACCTAGTTTTATTTTAACCAATATTTTATTTTATATATGTGTGTGTGTGTATATATTCTGACTCACATTAAATACTTGTATATTGCTATTGGTAAAATCATTTTTACACTAAAAAACACATTTTAAGATCATGGATTGAATAATTATGTATATAGTATGTGTACTTTATTGAAGTTTATAGAATTTATAGAACTTTATAGAACAAATCTTGCAGGCAGACTATTAGGGTTGTCATAGTAGGAGATTTTAACTTTCCCAATATGGACAGAATGCCAAGGGCTTAGATGGGGTGGAGTTTGTCACGTGTTCAGGAAATTTTCCTTAAAGGAGAGGGCAAATCCTTAACTCCTCTTTGGAAATTGGGAAGGGCAAGTGATTGAAGAGTTGGTGGGTGAGCTTTTTGGGATCAGCGACCACAGATAAGGACAGGGTGAACCAACAGGTTTAAGCTCTGAATTGGTGCAAGGCCAACTTTGATGGTATTGGACAGAGACTTATTATATTTGATTGGGCAAAGGGATATCCAGAAAGTGGGATGATTATAAAAGAGTGATGATAAGTGTTCAAGGCATGCATGTTTCTGTGTGAGTGATGGGCAAGATAGCTGAGAGTAAGGAATCCTAGGTGATGAGAGAGATTGAGATTCTGGTCAGAAAAAAGAAGGATTGGGCCAGGTATAGGCAGCTGCATCAATTGTATAACTAGAGGTGTTTAGTGAACTGAATGATTACGTAAGAAGGAAAATCAGGAGGGCAGGATTTAGCTCTAGCAGAAAAAAATAAGGAGAATCCAAAAAGACCTTACATGTATATTAAAGAGAAATTAGGGTCCCTCTGAAACCAAACAGTCTTCTCCGTGTGGAGCGGCAGAAGATGGCCAAATTCTTCAATGATCATTTCTCCTCTGTTTTTACTATAGAGAAAAACATGAAGACAGTTCATTCAAGATTCAAGATTCAAGATACAATTTAATTGTCATTTGGACCCCTTGAGGTCCAAACGAAATGCCGCTTCTGCAGCTACACATTACAAACAAATAGCCGGAAAACACAACATAATTTACATAAACACCCATCACATCGCTGTGATGGAAGGCCAAAAAAACTTATCTCTCCACTGCGCTCTCCCCCCCCCGATGTCAGAGTCAAAGTCAAAGCCCCCGGCTGGCGATGGCGATTGTCCCGCGGCCATTAAAGCCACGCCGGGTGGTGCGAGGTCGCACACCGGGTCTTGGTGTTAGAGCCCCCGGCGTGCGCTCGCAGAGTCCCACGGCCATTCCAAGCCGCGCGGGGCTGTGATGTCAGGCCCTGCTCCAGGAGCTCTTCAACCCCGCAACTCGGGCGGGAGAAGTCGCCGTTGCGAGAGCCCTGAAAAGCGGTCTCCCTCCAGGGACCCGCGGGCTCCCGGTGCCGCCGTCCGCCAGACCCGCAGTTGCAGCCTCCGAATCTCCGGAGGTCAGCAGCAGCAGCAGCAGCGCTCCACCACCGCTCCACCCGCTCTGGACTCGGCCAGCTCCACGACGGTGAGGTGAGTCGTCGGCACCAGAGTCCCCGGTCTTCTCCTGTTGGAGGCTGTTCCTCGTTGCAGCCCCAACGACAACGGAGACCTGACAAAGAAAAGGTCGGGTCTCCCGTGCAGGGAGAGATTTAAAAGTTACCTCACCCCCACCCCCCCCCACACACACACCCCAACAAAAAATAACAAAAACTACATAGAAACATAGACAAAAAATAATAAAAACGCAGACGGGCTGCAGAGGCCGCTGCTGGCCAGAGTCGCGCCGCCTACTGGATCGATCATGGAGATGTCATGAGGATAGTCCATATTATGGGCGAGGAGATGCTGGATGTCCTAATGCTTATGAAGGTAAATAAACTACCCAGGCCTAATCAGACATATCTTAGGATACTGTGGAAGCTCGGGAAGAATTTGCAGGAGCCCTGGCTGAGACATATGAATCATCGCTAGACGGGATACTAGATGACTGGACGATGGCTAACATTGTGCCTCCATTTATTAAGGGATGCAAGGAAAAGCCTGGGAATAATAGACCAATGAGCACAAATGGATCCAGGATTGGCTTCATGAAAGGAAGTTGAGGATGGTGGTGGAAGTTTGTTTTTTTGGACTGGAGGCCTGTGACTAGTTTTGTGGGATTGGTGCTGGACCCATTGCTGTTTGTGGTTTATATCAACGACTTGGATGAGAATGTACCGGAATGATTAGTAAGTTTGCAGATGACACTAAAATGGATGGTATTGTAAATGGTGTTGAAAATTACAGCAGGATCTTGATGAGCTGGGCAAGTGGGCTGAGGAATGGTTTAATGGAGTTTAATGCAGATAAATAGGTATTGCATTTTAGGAAGTCAAACCAGGGTACGACTTTCATAGTGAATTGTAGAGGTCTGTGGAGAATTGTAGAACAGAGTGATCTAGAAGTATAGGTACAAAGTTTCTTGAAAGTAACGACATATGATGGTAAAGAAGGCCTTTGGTACGTTGGCCTTCATCAATCAGGGTGCTGAGTAAGTTGGAATGTTATGTCACAGTTGCACAAGATATTGGTGAGTCACATTTGAAGTTTTGTGTTCAGTTTTGGTCATTCTACAATAGGAAGGATGTCATTAAGCTGGAATGGGTGCAGAAACAATTTATGAGGATGTTTCCATGACTTAAGGGTTAGAGCTACAGGGAGAGTTTGGGCAGGCTAGGACTTTATTCCTTGGAGTGCAGGAGGCTGAGTGGTATCTTATAGAGGTGCATAAAATCAAGAGGGAATAGATAGGATGAATGACTTTTACTGAGGAGAATCAAGCACTAGAGTATGTAGGTTTAAGGTGAGAGGGGAACAATTTAATAGGAATTCAAGGGGCAAATTTCTCACTCAGAGATTGGTTGGTATATGAAACAAGTGGCCAGAGGGTAGTTGAGCAGTTTTTTAAAAACACTTGGACAGGTACACAGATAGGAAAAGTTTAGAGGGATATAGGCCAAATGCAGGCAAATGGGACCGACTTAGATGGGGTAAGTTGGTCAGCATGGAAGACTTGGGTTGAATGGTTTGTTTCTGCGCTGCATGACTCTGTGACTCTAAGTATATACGTTAGTTAAAATTGATAGCATGTTTGCCTCTGAATGAGAAAACTTTAGTTTCAAGAGCTACTCCAGAGACTTGAGTAGCTTTGTACATCCTGTGTATGGCACAAAGGGAGTATTGTGCGGCCAGAGGTATACATTTCACAAGCATTATACCAAGGAGTAATCCCATGGCCCTGTTTCTGCTGCACTACCAATACTTATCTCTCTTTCAACATTATATATTTTTAAAAGCTGTTTGGTAATTTTTATACACTTATTTGATGTACTGTACTGTGCTAAATTGCTGTTATTTCCCTCCATTAAGTGACAAACCATAATACAAAAGCACTTTATTTGTTGTGAGAGCATTTTGTAAAAGGAAATGAAGTGCTAAATACAGGGCTTTCTTTATCCAGCAGCATCATGTGTATTCATCCATGATGTCACCCCAAGGTCAGTTCATTCTGCAAGAATACTAGAGATAATCATTATAATTTGTAAATTAGGGCTAATATTAGGAAAGTATTTGTGGCAAAAGTATGGGCAATGTTTGGAATAGTCAAATTTGGAGGAGCAACATTTTTCGATTTCACCTGGATGCAGTTAGATAAATAGTTATTTATTTTCCAGAAAGGATGGGCTAAACACAAAGTATGGATTTATTTTTAATGTGAATGGGAAAGGTAGAACTTACTAATACCAACAGCTTTCCTGAATTAAGCGTTGTACCCTCCAGCTTTTGAAGCGCTAATTTCATCTTCTATAATTCCCATTAATATACTTTGGATACACAATACACAATACACAGTACACAATACACAATACAATTTATTTGTCACGTGAACCTCATAGAGGCTCAAATGAAATGTTGTTTCTACAGTCATACACACAAGAAAAAAAGACCCAAAACACAACACAATTTACACAGACATCCATCACAGCGCATCTCCTCCTCGCTGTGATGGAAGGCAAAAAAACGTATCTCTCCCCTGCACTCCCCATTCCCCTCCCTGATGTCAGAGTCAAAGCCCCCGGCGGGCGATGGTAATTGTCCCGCGGCCATTAGCATGCAGGTGGACTTGTGATAAGATGTGTTGTTTTAGTGTCTACATATGCATCATATGTATTATTACTACATGCATAATGTGTGTGCATTTCTAGGGCACTTCATCACGTGCTATGAATCAAAACACCCGACAAATAGTTATTTATGAGCCATCAGCACTATTTTTTGTGCAACTGGCAACAGCAGGAGGCATGGAAACATGAACAACAATCATGCGATTTGGTAATTTGGTTCTGACTACGTTAGAAAGCTGAATTATTTGTCTGGAAATTCATCTCCCAATAGTCAAAAGGCATTATATAGCAATGTCAGTGCTTACATTTTGTCTTCAAAATGTAGCCCATTAATTTTGGATAGTATAAAACCCACTGATGTCCCAACATATACCATTTATTTCAACAAACCTTAGATAATTTACTAGCAGTTATTTCTGTTTCTCTGCCCTGTATGTAGCGCTCTGTATGCAATATAATAAACAAGAAAAAAATAGTTCAGAGTGCACACAGAGTAGGCCGCCTGGAGCGACATAGCAAAGCCAGGGAGAGGATGAAGGCTGCCGTCCAGAACCCACCAGCAATGATCTTCATCTGACCCCACTGCCCTCGAGTGGGCGGTTCATGTATTGGACTCGTGAGCCATGTCAGAACTCACCAGAATTGAGACTGCACAACCCACCATCGACAGGCCACAACCATGACACGTACACAAACACACACATATGTGCGTGCATGTGTGTGTGTGTGTGTGTGTGTACACACTGGACATTTTTTCCTTGTTTATCATATTGTTTAGAGAATGCAATGTTTACATATTGTATTGTGTTGCTGCAAGTAAGATTTTCATTTTATCTGGGACATGACAATAAAACACCTTTGACTCTTGCTGCCAGACCTGCTGTCTACTCCATAAGGTGCTGGAGTAACTCAGCGGGTCAGGCAGCATCTCTGCACAACATGGATAGGTGACGTTTCAGGTCGGGACACTGGTCTCTAGTCTCTGCGGCTTTTTATTTTATTGGCAAATTCCAATTCTTCCATGAAGCTTGAAATTTCAAGGAGTTTTATGGGTAGAAGAAATAATAACGATATATCTACCCTGAGCATTATAATAACACATTAGAGAGTTGTTCACAGTATTGTTGGATTGAAAGCAGAAACCTGCCTGTTGTAGTTTTGACAGTGTACTTAGAAATGTCTCATAATTAACCAGTTAATGGAGATGTCATGAAGACAGTCCATATTACAGTTGAAGAGGTGCTGGATGTTGTAATGCTTATGAAGGGAGATAAATCTCCCAGGCCTGATCAAACATATCTGAGGACACCGTGGAGGTTAGGGAAGAAACCACAGGAGCCCTGGCTGAGAAATATGAATCATCAACAGACACATGCGAGATGCCAGATAACTGGAGAGTGAATAATGTTGTGCCTCCATTCAATAACGGCTGCAAGGAAAAGCTTGGGATCTATGGATCAGTGAGTCTAAAATTTATGATAGGTAGGTTACTGGAGAGGATTCTGAGGGATAAGATTTATATGCATATGAATAGATAGGGGCAGATAAGAGATGGCCAGTGTGGTTTTGTATGTGAAAGAGTATGTCATACGAACTTGAATGTGTTTATTGAAGCAGTGACAAGACATTTGTGATGTTTGGTGGACTGTGTGGGGTTGGAGGACCGTTGCTTCACCTGTGCAGCAGGTGGCGCTGCACAGGACAAAGGGAGGTGTTTGTATATAGTTTATCCTATCTGTAGTGTGTGAGTGTGCAGTCAGATTCTGTGTGGGCAGCCATTTTTGACTTGTCTTCCTGCCAGCATTGAGTAATGTAATAAAGACTTTGGTTGTACCTTGAAGACTCTCGGGTTTTTGTGCAGACCTAGAAAACAAACACAAAAACATTGTCCATGTGGACTTCAGCAAGGCAATTGATGAGGTTCCATACGGTAGGCTCCTTTGAAAGACTGGATTGCATGGGATCCATGGAGAGCTGGGAACATTGGAGAGATTTTAGTGCAAAGTGAAAAGTTTAGATTTAAATTATTGTTTTTTTTAATTAGGGTTTAATGTATCTATGCAGTGAAGATTAGTCCTCCATGCCTTTAGATGGATGGACTTCACACTGCAATTCATGGAGCAGCTTTTTGACTATTGGAAGGAGGCAGATGAGAAATAAGAACAAACTGATGCAGTTGATAGTGCTGCTGCCTCACAGTACCAGACACCTGGTTTGAATCTGACTTTGGGAACTATTTGTGTCGACTTTTCTTGTTTAATTTATTTTAGTTTTAGTTTAGAGATACATCGTGGAAACAGGCCGTTCGGCCTACCGAGTCTGCACCGACTATCGATCCCCATACACTAGTTCTATTCTGCACATTAGGAACAATTTACAATTTTATCAAAGCCAATTAACCTACAAATCTTTGGAATGTGGGAGGAAACCAGAGCTCCCGGAGAAAACCTATGCGGAAACGGGGAGAACGTACAAACTCCATACAGACCGTACCCTTAGTCAGCATCTAACCCTGGTCTCTGGCGCTGTAAAGCAGCAACTCTATCCCGCTTCACCTCCCTGTTCTCCCTGGGACCGCATGGGTTTCCTCTAGGTAATCCACATCCCAAAGATGTGTGGGTTTGTAGTTAAAGTCAGTCAAAGTCAAAAGTCAAAGTATCCTTTATTGTCATTCAGACCTTTCGGTCTGAACGAAATTTTGTGCCTTGCAGTCATACATATAATAAAAATAACAAAAACACCCAATAAACACAAATTTAACATCCACCACAGTGAGTTCACCAGGCACTGTGATGGAAGGCAAAAATCTTAAAGTCTTTGTCTATACCCTCCTTGTTCTCCCTCTGCGCTGAGGTGATCCAAGCTTCAGATGTTGTGACCCCGCCGGGTGATGGTAAATTGCTCCACATGCAAAGGGAGTGGATGCAAAAGTGAGATAACATGGAACAAGTGTGAATTGGTGATCGATCGTGCGCATGGAGTCAGTGGGCTGAAACATAGAAACATAGAAAATAGGTGCAGGATTAGGCCATTCGGCCCTTCGAGCCTGCACCGCCATTCAATATGATCATGGCTGATCATCCAACTCGGTATCCCTCCATTCTCTGCATATCCACATAGAGGATAATAATGATCTGCTGCATTGGAAGAGGCCATTCAGCCCAGCTTGTCCCTGCTGCTCTTTGTGTTCCTCACCAACCTCCTCCCTCTCCGCATCATCTAACCATGTCGGGAGCAGCCACTGGGAAAGTTTCATTCAAAATTAATCACTTTGAACATCGGGTTGAGAACTTAGCTGAGCAGATGGTTAAACAGCACCATGACAAAGCTGGCATTTCCACATTGAATCTTTACAGCCAGATCTGAAAGCAAGTACAGCAGAGAATGAACCTAATTTCACCTGGCAGCAAACTCCATTTTACAGCAGATAGAGAATTCCACCTGTCATGTTTGGTGAGATGATCTATTTGTAGCAATTCCTTGGGGTTTCACCCTTCAGGGGTACAGCAACACTTCACATTTTGGCTTCCGCCGCTGAAACTGTCCAACTAGAGGTGCCACATCATTTGATTCAAACATATGGCACAAATATAAATTAGTTATCCTGAAAATCACTGTGGCACCATAAACAGGGCTGAGAGACTACGTTAATCTTAATGCAGCTCCAAGACACTAGAGCATAGGATGTCTGTGACAATATGTGAAAATCCTACAATCAGATCTATTCCATTTTGTTTCACATATGAGCTTTGTTCTGTATATCTAACACTATTTCTGGTTTTACATCCTTTTTACCCAGAGAACAATAGGTTAGAGCTCAAACCCGAACAACAATACTCTCCAAATTGTCCCCGCTGTTTAGGGGGTGGATGTAAAAATGCTAGTGTTAGTGAACGGGGTTTGGTGGTCAGTGCAGACTCGGCGCGCCGAAGGGTCTTGATTGTTGTCCGACTCCTCTGTGAAACACCTTGGGAGATTTAACAATATTAAAGGGATCTCATATATAAAAGCTTCTACTGCTGTTGTTATTATTATTATTATTATCATGGAGTAGAATATAAACTGGAATATAGTTTATATTCTATAACTAGAATAAATAATTATATTATTAAGAGACAATAATTAAGAGTTATATTCTATAACTCGGACTAGAATATAAAAACAGGGATGCTATGCTGAGGCTTCAGAAGGCACTGTTCAGACCACATTTGGAATATTATGAGCAGTTTTGGCACTGTCTGAGGAAGGATGTAGTGGCGTTGGAGAGGGTCCAGAGGAGGGTTATGAGAATAATCCCAGGAAATGATTGGGTTAACATATGATGAGTAGACCTGTACTCGCTGGATAGAGTGGATGTGGAGAGGATGTTTCCACCTGTGGGAGAGTCCAGGACTAAAGGGCATAGCTACAGAATAAAATGATGCACTTTTATAAAGGGGATGAAGAGGAGTTTCTTTAGTCAGAGGGTGGTGAATCTGTGGAATTCATTGCCACAGATGGCTGTGGAAGCCAGGTCATTGGGTATTTAAAGGCAAAGATTGACAGATTCTTAATTCGTACGGGTGTCAAGGGTTATGGGGAGAAGGCAGGAAAATGGAATTGAGAATCATAGAAACATACAAGCATAGAAAAATAGGTGCAGGAATAGGCCATTTGGCCCTTCGAGCCAGCACCACCATTCAATATGATCATGGCTGATCATCTAAAATCAGTACCCCGTTCCTGCTTTTTCCCCATATCCCTCGATTCCTTTAGCCCGAAGAGCTAACTCTAACTTTCTCTTGAAAACATTCAGTGAATTGGCCTCCACTGCCTTCTGTGGCAGAGAATTCCACAGATTCACAACTCTCTGGGTGAAGAGGTTGTTTTCTTATCTCAGTCTTAAATGGCATACCCCTTATTCTTAAACTGTGACCCCCTGCTTCTGGACTTCCCCAACATTGGGAACATTTTTCCTGAATCTAGCCTGTCCAATCCAAATTGCAGTAAGACCTCCTTGCTCCTAAACTCAAATCATCTCGCAATGAAGGTCAACATGCCATTAGCTTTCTTGTGCCACCACCTGTTGTACCTGCATGCTTACTTTCAGTGACTGATGTACAAGCACACCCAGGTCTCATTGCACCTCCCCTTTTCCTAATCTGACACCATTCCGATAATAATCTACCTTGCTGTTCTTGCCACCAAAGTGGATAACCTAACATTTATCCACATGATACTGCGTCTGCCATGCATCTGCCCACTCACCCAACCTATCAACGTCATCCTGCAGCCTCATAGCATCCTCCTCGCAGCTCATACTGCCACCCAGCCTTGTGTCATCTGCAAACTTGGAGATGTCACATTTAATAGTAAGATTAAATGAGAACTTACCAGTTTGAAGTTTGATCTTTATTTTATGAGGAGTTATGTTGAGGGATTACGTGATGAAGCCCTGCCAGTTCGCATGCACGTCAATCTTCAAAGCAGCGGTGTGAAATCACAGATAACAGTAATTGAAGTGACGTAGTAAGATTAGAGAAGACTAGAACTACCAGATGACCTTTATGAGGGTTGGGAGCGGAGGGCACGTAATCCCTCAACGTAACTCCTCATAAAATAAAGATCATACTTCAAACTGGTAAGTTCACGTTTTATCTTACTATTTTACTTCGGAGTCACGTGAATGACTACGTGAAGATTTCAAATCTCTGTGATTTCATGCTGTGAGAAACGAGGCTACACAACCACAACTGCTTCATTGACAGGTGAGGGAAATATTCATAATGCATACAGTCATGACATAGATTTAAAACATGCTGATGCTGTTAAATGAAGTAATAATAATAGTAACACCTCTCATCCGGGTGGAACTATAATAAAATGTAAAATAGAGTTGACAAATACCCCTGATCTGGCAATGGGTTATTATAAATTGTTTGGAAATTTGTTCATTTGACCATACTGCAGCCGTTAAGATGTGGTCCAGCGGAACGTAAATAACCCTTGCTGCTGATGTAGTAGCAGCCCTGGTGGAGTGAGATCTGTAAATCATTATCTACTCCTGCATAAATCAAACCTCGTTTTATCACCTGGAAAAGGTCTGACTGGATATGTTCTTATAAAGGTTTTTGTAACTAACAAACATTGCTAGTTCAGGTCCTCAAAGGCTCTTGGTGACCTTGACATATTGTTGTATCTGTGTGCCCTCACATAACCAAAGGTCCCTGAGTATGCCTTGAACTATTTTGAGACCCGACACCCCTTCTGCTCTGCTTAAATAATTATAAACATAAAATAATATATATATTATTTCCAGATGTAATCATCCTGTCCCGTCGCAATTATGTAGCGACTGAACCTGTTGCGCTAAACCAGCGCCAGGAGGATAACTACCTTATGAGATCCGGCCAAAGCTAAGGATGTAGCTGGAGCCCCCTGGTGAAATAGTGTTAATATCCCATATTGCATTGTACTTGTCCTGGGAGAACTTGTGCTAAAGATATCCTTTACAAACTCAATATCCGGGGTGAACCCGACAGAGTGGGTCTCGTTTGCTGCAGCAAATATGATGGGAAGGCACGAGTTGGCGCAGTTAATGGTCCTATAACTCAATTATTGTCAAAAGACCATTTAAAATCCACTCCAAGACGTCAGTAATCTGTAACATTTTAAAAATGCAACATAAGCATTAACTAAACGCTTCCCATCTCCTGAAAAAGAAATGTTCTGCTTTTTTGGTGCTATCCCAGCACTCTGGAGTGAGCACATACAAGGATAGGTGTGACAAACCAAGCTGTAGGACAGAATCTGCAAACATAAATTAATTTTATCATGCACAGGCTGATTTCCCGAGCCACAGGCTGAACCAGCAAAGTTTACGTTTAGAATAACTGTATCAGATTCTATTATAATTCCCGACAAATCGGAACTCAAAGCTGCATAGGCCAACCAGACATTAGGAACATTTTTAAACAGGATCTTGATTACTTTATTTGAAGACCCGACTGATGAGGCAAAATGGAGGAAGACATAAAAGACCATTCCTCCTCCTTGTAGCAAGAATGTATCTTTTGCCACTGTTTATGCCCCATATATTTGTAACCTGTGAATAAGCATGAAAACCAACATATCGATATTCGGTGTTCTATTGAACCAGAATTTCATAAATACGGTATGATACAACACCCATTCTGTGTTGTCATTGATACTTGATGATACACCAGTGGCAAATGAAATTAGGTAAAGTATTACAGGATACTTTTACTTGATTGTACCCATGTGACTAACATATGCCACCATCATAGTGAATCAACCTGAAGTTGAGCATGTAGATTATGCATATTATGCATGTAGATTATGCATATTCGCTCAATCACTCTTTAACCCATAGAATGCACGTAGGGTCTATAGATAGTTGATATCAATAACTGAAGAATTGGTAACTCTTGCAAATCTTCTCCACCTCCAAACTGGAGATAACATTGGCAATTTCCCACGTTAGGGTCATTAGCATCAGTTTGCAATATAACTGAAATTTTTACTGACCAAACAACTGGAGCAATGCTGAATACTGTTTGTCAATCATTGTGACTTTGGTAGCTTCAGCTAGTAATAGCATAGGTGTGTTAACAATGAGCTAAATGGCACTTTAGAGTTTGCCATTTAGCATGGTGTCAGTTCTCCCACTTGCACAGCTGAATCACAGCTATTATATTGCCAATTAGTCTCAATAAATAGAATATAATTATAACAACAAGGCTGTTACAGGTTTCTATTAACTCCACTCAGGGCCAATTAATAGCTAAAGGTAAATCCCAATGACCAAGTCCATTTGGTAACAACTTAAATTTAACTGGATAGAGGAGCCCAATTTCTCAAATATAGTTTGAGACTGAAACAGTGGATTTTAGCAAAATACAGTGTTAAATTATCATCCAGACAAGACATCATACTGTTATTATTGCCTCATCATAGCAATTGCCTCCTCCAAATATCTCTGATGATCACTGTAAATGGGAACACCTTATGTAACCAGTTGTTAATCAGCCATTTTTCATAACGAACAGGCCACGCCTGCCATCATTTCGTGCCTGCACGACAATGCTGGCCCGATTTCCGAGCCTGGCTTGCAAGACAATCCTGGCCATAATACTGAGCCTATCTGATAATTCTGACCTGTCTTAAAAGTCAACTCTGGCCACAATTCTGAGCCTGCCTCGAAAGACAACTCTGCCCATATTTCCGAGCCTGTCTCGAAGGCAATCCTGGCCAAAATTACTGAGCCTGCCTCAAAACACAATTCTGGCCCAATTCCAACCTGCTTGGAATGCTAGTATTGTCAATTTCATGGTTAGATGCCTCTAAGTAAATAATAATGTCTTAATCATTTGTGATTTGTACAACCAAGTGGAAATATTGCCAACTTGTAAGTGGTCCCTTAGTTGTAGAATAGAACTGGTAGAGTACGTGGAACTTCTGGCCAGCTTTCATGCTGCCACAGCTTCAGTGAACCACTTACTGCCGATGAAGACGAGGGATGCGTTGTCGCCGAAATGATGAAGCTTTGCTCGTTGTTGGCCTTGATTGGTCCAACAGCTTGTGCTTCGTTCTCCAGGTATTGCCTTTGAATAGGTCTTACCTGAATAGAAGATTCAGCGGCTGGCAAATTTCCGCCGCATTTGGAAGTCACTGACCCTGTTGTCAGTGACTGGGATTGCGAACCCGACATTCGAGAGCTACCCGCCATGCGAGTGACGATAATGACGTGCATGCGAACTGGGGGGGGTGCTTCTTCACGTAGTCACTCACGTGACTCCGAAGTAAAATTCCCTTTTCTAAATCATAAATTTATATTGTACATAACGGGTCCCAGCACCGACCCTTGCGGCATCCCACTAGTCACTGCCTGCCATTCTGAAAAGGACCTGTTAATTTCTACTCTTTGCTTCTTGTCTGCCAACCAGTTCTTTATCCATGTCAATACCCTATCCCCAATACCATGTGCTCTAATTTTGCACACTAATCTCTTGTGTGGGACCTTGTCAAAGGCATTTTGAAAATCCAGATACACCACATCCACTGGCTCTCCCTTATCCATTCTACTTGTTACATCCTCAAAAAATTCCAGAAGTTTAGTCAAGTATGATTTCCCCTTCATAAACCCATGCTTACTTTGACCGATCCTGTCATTGCTTTCCAAATATCGATCAGCCATGATTGAATGACTCAACTGGCCAAATGACCTACTTCTGCTCCTGTGATCTCTGAACTTATGAACATAAATTTGAATATGTCCAATATTAATTTCACATCAATTAGGAAGAGGTGATTATTGAGTTGTCACTTCTAATTATCTTTCAACTCAAACTTAAACATGAACGAATGGTTAGTGACAGATTCATTTAAAGTCTCATTAATTGCTGAGATGAACGCTATGTACAAAACCAATTATGTACAGGTAAAGAAGTTATTTGGTGTGTCAATAGCAATAGTTCCCTTCCTCAAATTGAAGGGCATTATTGCTATTGATATTATTTGTTGGACTCACTTACGTCCAAATAACATTTATTCCATTCACACAAACCTAAAATGACTAAATCTCCAAATTATATCCAGGTGGACTTTAATGGCTTTGATCTTGAGAAGTGACCCAACATGTTAGGAACATTTTTCCTGTCAAAATCTGTTTTCAAGTCTTCTCTTTTCTTTCGTATTAGGCTTTGCTTGCCCATCCAGAAGATTATTCTTCACTGTCAGCCCAAGGTCTGTACAATGTTATCACTTCCACCAAACTGCAGCCTCCCTTTCAAAACAATTATTGTCATATATAGTCTGACACTGCCAGATATGTTTGAAGTGTTGTCTAAGAGGTTTTTCCTGCAACAATTAAAAAAAACAGTTTCCAGTTAATTATCTTGTGCTTCAAGAGTTGTCTTGAAGCTTAGCTTTAGAAACATTTTAGTTTGTTCATAGTATTCATCCTATTCCATTGATGCTGTTCTTTATATTGAAACGTTCTGTGAAGCTTTAAACAAGGGCGACGTGTACACAAGGTAAGTGGCCTGTCTCACTTAGGCGATTTTTCAGCGGACTGCCAGTGACTGTCAAGTTGCTGGCAGTCGCCTGAAAAACCGGCTACAGGAATGGCGACTGTCAGAGTGGAACGCGCACACAAACGCATCGCTTCTTTCACCAGCCCGTTATGCAGGCGGGGGACAGGACAAGCGGGGGGGAAGAGCGCTGTATAAAAAATTCACACGGTGCAAAGGCAAGGTGAAACAGACACACACCACGATGAACAGGAAGGTTGGCACTGTAAAAAGATGGCTAAAGCACAGTGTGCGGTAAGTCATTTAAAAGAGGGGGGAGAAGGGGGGAGAAAGCGGAGACAACTTTTAAGAAGCCAGAGATACACGGTTGTGAAGCTCGGCAGATATTTACAATATCAGTCGGTTATCCTTGGTTCTGAAAACTATTGCTTACCTTTTTTTCCTCCAATGAGCCAATGAAATTCACTGGTCAGCACTGGCTATAACCTACGAGAACCTCCGAGAACCTTTGAACCTTTAATGGTAACCCATTAGGACCTCCTGGCGACCCACCTACTACGGCTCGATAATTATCGCTACTCTCCATGGCAGCTTCATTCTACTCGCTGCTAATTTGGCTTTTATTATTCACCACTGACATTAGGAAAAAGTCAGCAAAGATTGGTATTGCTATTGGTTTATTTTTGTCACGTGTACAGAGATATAGTGAACAACTTTGTTTACTTAGTCACAAGTGTGTAGGGAATAGAGTAAGTGGCTGAGAATTCAATCTTGCAGGGCACCAGTGTTGAGAATTATCGTGGAGTATGTTTTGAGTGCCCATCATTATCGATTGTAGTCTGCGGTTCAGGAATTTAACTAAGCAATTTGGAGTTTAGAGATGAGTTTCACTGAGCTATGGCCTAGTTTCCTTTAGAGACACAGCATGGAAACAGGTCCTTTGGCCCACTGAGTCCACTCCGATCATTGATCACCTGTTCACAATAGTTCTATGATATCCCATTTTCTCAACCACTCCCTACACTCTAGTGGCAATTTAGGGAGGCCAATTGACCTAAACCACATCTTTAGTATGTGGGAGGAAACCAGAGCCCCTGGAAGAAACCAACGTGATCCAGGGAAAAATAAATAAACTCCACATGAACAGCATCCAAGGTTCCGCAAATGATATCAGTCCATGACCTTCTGTTCAAAACAGGCATAGAATGCATTGAAGATAGACACAAATAGCTGGAGTAACTCAGCGGGACAGGCAGCATCTCTGGAGAGAAGGAATAGTTGATGTTTCGGGTCGAGACCCTTCAGGAATTCTCTGGAATTCAGAATCTCTGGAATTCTGTATAGTATTGTGGTGGTTGGTTGGTTGATTGGATATACTTAAAGAGGAGGTAGAAACAATATTGTAGGATTGAAAATATCAGGGTTATTGGGGAAACTGGCACAAGAGACTTCAGAGCTTGTAGAGCCATTGCCTCACAGCGCCACAGACCTGGGTTTAATCCTGACCTCGGGTGCCGTCTGTGTGGAGTTTGCACGTTCTCCCTGGACGATATGGGTTTCCCAAAGATATATGGGTTGGTAGGTTAGTTGGCCTCTGCAAATTGTGTGTAAGTAAATGGTACGATCTGGGGAGAATTTATAACAATATGAGGGGAATAAAATTGGATTAGATTAGTGTAGGATTCGTGTTGATGAGTGGTTGATTGCCAGCATGAACTCGGTGAGCCACAGGGTCTGTTTCCATGCTGTATCTCTCTATCTACCTACCTGAGATGGTAACCATAATCAGAGCCATTGAATTGTACTACAGGTATGAAGGGCCAGGTGGTCTACTGCACTTTTACTATATTTTGGTATTCTATATCAATGTTCTTTTAAACAGGTAAATATCCAAGCAGAGAATTCTTCCTTCCCAGCATTAGATACATCCCTGAAACATACGGTTCGGTAGATTAATTGGCCACAGAAAATTGCCCCCATTGTGTAGATAAGTGGCAGCATCTGAAGGCAGTTGATAGGAATGCGGGGAAAATAAAATAAGATCTTGAAGGATTTGTATTGATGGATTGTTCATGGCCTGTACAGGCATCAAGGATCAAAGGGTCTGCTTCCATTTTGTAGAACTCATATGTGTGTCTAAAACAGGGCCGGATTTAGATGAAGAGAGGTCCTAAGCTATTTCACTTGTGAGGCCCCCCCCTCCCGATCCCCCACCCCCACGACTAGAGGATCATGACTACCCGACAGTGACGGTGTGACACTTTTAGATCCTACTGTATGTTGTCATTAAACATTTGGTTTTATAATATATATTAGATTCACCGCAGAAAGGGCGATGCCTTACCTGGATCGGCGTTTGAAGCTGGATGTTGGGCCTGCGGCAGGGATGGGGGTTGTGGCCGGAGGAAGGCAGGTGAGTGGACTGAGGCCGAGGCGATGTCTGGTGGGGGGGTGGTGGATGGTCAGTGCGTAGGGGGGTATGAGGGCTGTAGTGTGGGTGGGGAAGAGCTGGGGTCACATGGTTTGAGGGGAATGGGGAAGACCCAGTGGAACAGCCACTGAGATTACCAGTGTTAGGGGGCCTAGCACTAGGACCCTGCACAGTCAAACCCAGGAGAGTGGGAATCTGCAGCGTGGAAGCTTCAGGTGCTGAGTTCAGGCTGCAGGTAAGGCGACGGCTGTGGCCTGCTGGAGGGCGGTGGAGTGGCCAGGGTCAGCGGGCAAAGAGTAGGAGGTCCTGGTTGGCGGATGGTCGGTGAGGCAGTGAGGTGGGTAGGCCCCCTAGATCTCGAGGCCCTAAGCTTAAGCTTGTCTAGCTTGTACGTAAATCCGGCCCTGGTCTAAAATCATTTGCAATGGCTTCCAGACTTGATTCAACAAAGAGATAATCCAATCACTCCCCCACTCAGTATGAGAAGAGTGTTGTTACTATATAGAGACAATCTTCAATTCCTGTGGATTTAACAGTAGTTTTATCTTGCATATTGTACCATTGTTTATGATAGCTGAACTACACAGTTGAGGCATTGTTAGTTATGAGAATATTTTACAATTCAATATTTCTCTGTGTTCTTTTACATTGAGTGCTCATTTGATTAAAAAAAAAAGCCTTGCGTTTACTCCTGCTGTTGACATAATGAAAGAACCAACTGGGAGTACATTGTGTACTGAACTCAGTGGGGTGAAATAATTGAATTAATAGCACCATTGCAAAAACATCCTTGCTTAATTACTGCAATATGTTCTTTCTTTCAGGACCAGCTTAAAATATTCTAAAATAAGCAATACCAAGCAAATTAAATACCGAAAGAAAGAAATTCAGTCTCATCTCATTCAATCTTGTTCACCATTCAAGTTCTCTACCCTGTCCCTCTTTTTCTTTCTCTCCAGACATGATGCCTGTCCTGCTGATTTACTCCAGCATTTTGTGTCTATCCCCTTTTTCCTTGTATGTCGTGATCTCATGGGCCATTAGAACCAAATCTAAGTAATGATCTGGGCTTGACTGCTGTTCAGGGCCAACAATTTCTCAGCTTCACCACACTTTAATTAAATTTCTCCTCAGCTTAGTCAACGATTGCTTGCCCCATCTTCTTAGGCTATGACCCCGGGTTTTAGACTTCCCAACTATTAGGAATACCTTTCAAGCATCTGCTGTCCACCAAGGCATCCTTTATTTCTAGGGCTGCTGAAGTACTCTGGAATGCAGAATGAACACTACTAACTTTAAATCTCATCGCTTTTTCCGACACCATTTCTTTGTTAATGCTGATTTCCTTCATGTCCTCCCTCTCACCAGACCCCAAATTCCCTAACATTTCTGGAAAGTTGTTTGTGTCCTTCTCCGTGAAGCCAGTCCTGAGGTACTTGCCCCGATTTAGTTTAGAAACACAGCACGGAAATTGCCAACCGAGTCCACACCGACCAGCGATCCCCACACATTAACACTATCCTTCACACACTAGGGATATTTTACACTTATACCAAGCCAATTTATCTACATACCTGTATGTCTTTGGTGTGTGGGAGGAAACCAAAGACCTCGGAGTCAATGGAGAACGTAAAACTCCGTACAGACAGCACCTGTAGTCGGGATCGAACCCGGGTCTCCAGTGCTGCAAGCGCTGGAAGGCAGCAACTCTACCACTGCGCCACCGTGCTGCAGTTTTGCCTTTTTTTCCCATTGATAAATGAAGTATGGACATGGAAAAAAATTTTTTGGCTGAACATGAAGCTGATCATAAAACTCAAGGCTGTGTTTATGCAGATGTCACTCTGAAAATGTTTTATTAGGTAATATGGCAAAATATAAATTATGAATTTATTATACAGTATTATTTATTATTATCTATTATTATTGATTATTATTTGGCATTTACTCAAATTTGATTTAATTTGATAATACTATATATATATCTATATATATATTTATATATATAGATAAATGAAATTAGCCCTGTGGCAATGTGAATAAACAATGGAAACCTCATCTCAGCAAGACATTCTATAACATCTGGAAAAATCATGCATTGCTCATTTTCATGATGATTAAAAAACGGAACCATGTAGAGAATGACATCTACATCCAAGTGAATTACAGGCTAAAATATAATCAAGAATTTGAGATGATGAAAGTAAAGGATGACAGGTATTTGAAAATGTATTACTGACGGCAATCTAGTCAAGGGGACACAGTGGTTCATATGCAGAATATATGAGCAGATTGTGGGCCATTTTCTAATTTAGAAATGCAGATGGCTTTCCCCATAGGATATGTGGGGATAATTAGAAGGGTCCCGGCTCCTGTTAAATTTTCAATTGTAAACCAACAAAAGGTTTGTAGATAGGGATAGAAACATAGAAAATAGGTGCAGGAGTGGGCCATTCGGCCCTTTGAGCCTGCCATTCAATATGATCATGGCTGATCATCCAACAGTATCCCATACCTGCCTTCTCTCCATACCCCCTGATACCTTTAGCCACAAGGGCCATATCTAACTCCCTCTTAAATATAGCCAATGAACTGGCCTCAACTACCTTCTGTGGTAGAGAATTCCAGAGATTCACCACTCTCTGTGTGAAAAATGTTTTTCTCATCTCGGTCCTAAAAGATTCCCCCCTTATCCTTAAACTGTGACCCCTTGTTCTGGACCTCCCCAACATCGGGAACAATCTTCCTGCATCTAGCCTGTCCAACCCCTTAAGAATTTTGTAAGTTTCTATAAGATCCCCCCTCAATCTTCCAAATTCTAGCGAGTACAAGCCGAGTCTATCCAGTCTTTCTTCATATGAAAGTCCTGACATCCCAGGAATCAGTCTGGTGATGCAAGTGCACGCACAAATAGCCACACTTCACCACCAACATCTGAAAGTTCAGGTTATCGGTAACAGCAGGAAAGTCAATCTGAAGCTTCATTGTAAAGCCCTTTCTATACTACACGACGATCATATGGTGGCGATCAATGAAAATCAGCGGTGGAACATTTTCAAGCTGTTGCCAGGCTGCCAAAATTTCCAAAGACAGACACCTAGAAAATGAATGTCAACTGTTTAAGCTCTTTAATTGTGGGGTGAATGTCAGGTTAAAAGCTTGGTGCTAGAAGGCAGTTGTGCCAAGACCTGCAGCATCATATAGATAGGCCTTGCACCAGGAAAGGCCTTGCCTTCACATACATTCTCTGCCACTGTGGGACATTGGTTCAATTGATATAGGGTTGGGGTAGGGTCATAAGGTCAGAAGGTGATAAGGAATAGTAGTATTAGCCCATTTGGCCCATCAAGTCTACTCCACCATTCAATCTTGGTTGATCTATCTCTCTCTCCTAACCCCATTCTTCTGTCTTCTCCCCATAACCTCTGACACCCTTAATAATCAAGAATCTATAATCTGCCTGAAAAATATCCACTGACATGGCTTCCATTGCCCTCTGTGGCAAAGAATTCCACAGATTTGCAACCCTCTGACTAAAGAAATGTCTCCTCATCTCCTTCCTAAAAGAACATTCCTTAATTCTGAGGCTATGACCACTGGACCTAGACTCTCCCACTAGAGGAAACATCCTCTCCACATCCACTATCCAAGCCTTTCACTATTATGTATGTTTCAATGAGGTGCCCCCTCATTCTTCTAAACTCCAGCGAGTACAGGCCCAGTGCCGACAAACGCTCATCTTGTAGACGATAGAGGTCTAGTTGTGTGGGATTGAGGGCTAGGATTGGCGAGCGAGGCATTCACCAGGCAGGGAGCAGTAGATGGCACCAGTGACAAAGAGCGGATCACTTCTGCCGGTTCACTTTTTCAATGTCTGTCACTGTTGCTGATATTTCTTTACAAAATCCAATTTTAGTGGTTGATGAAAAATATCCAAATGTAGTGGGTGCCTGGAATGTGCTGGATTCAGATACGATTCAGATACGATAATGGTATTTAAGAGACTTTTAGATCATTCAATTGTGACAATCAAGTATCATTGAAATATCTGTAACTTGTTTTGCATACAACTCGGTAAAATCATACAGCAGAACTCACCCAGGCAGTACACAACAGTCGCCACAATTCTGGTGCTGACAAATTTACATAAAGTTCATTGAACAGTTGAACATTTCTGGTCGAGGTGCATATGGATATGTAGGGATTGGAAGGTTATGGATCATCTTCTAGGTAGAGGAGATTAGTTTAACTGGACATAATGTTCAGCACAGTCTTGTGGGCCAAACATGTATAGTTCTATGTTCTATATTACAAATCAACTGGTGAATTTGTACTGGGAATTACATCCAACCTGCAGATTTCCCAAGAAGAAAATGGAGAATTTCTCACATCAGGTGGGTCTGATCTTTGTTTTCACTGCCTGAACAAATTATAGAATGTAGACTGTCTGGAGAATCATGTGAGACTGCCTGCATATGACTAAGCAAATCCTTCCTTCCAATATGAGGCTTTCCGCTCTAGAACATCCGAGATGTAAATTTGGTTTCTCCCCTGCTGTCATAGATGTATCCCTCACCTATGTCTCCTCTGTGTCCATAGTTCTGCTCCCACTCCTCCTTCCCTCTGGAGGAAGCAAGTATAAAGTTCCCCTGGCCTTACCTTTCATTCCTCTAGTCTCTGCATCTAACATATCATTCTCCCACATTTCTGCCATTTCCAAAGTGATCCCATCGCCAGACACATCTTCCCATCCTTACCCCATTCTACCTTCCGTAGAGACCTCTCCTGCAACTCCTCGGTTCACTCATCCCTTCCTACCCAAACCAGACAACCCCAGGTACTTTCCCCTGCAACCACAGAATGATGCAATGCCGGTCCCTATACCTCCTCTCTTGATTCCAGCAACCCTTCCAGGTGAGACAAAGATTTACATGCACCTCCTCTAAACTCATCTCTGTATTTGGTGCTTCAGATGTGGCCTAAATTGTATCAACATTGAACTCGTCAATTTTATGTAACTAACCAACACATACATCCCTTCAAATCCCTCTTGTGTACCTCCTCTCTTCCCTGTGCCCAACCTGGATGCCCACCAATACATCTAGATCCTTTCCTCTGGTTTTACATTTCATGCCTCTACTTTCCTTATTTCACAGCCTTTTTTTTCATCTTTGGCCTTTGTCCAATGATTTGTTAATCAAACCTCTCTCACTACTATCCGCCTGCCATCTACCTGGCTTTGTCCTGCCCCCACCTCTCTTCCAGCTTTCTTCACTGTACTCCAATCAGTCTGAAGTGGGGAGTCTAAAATATTGCCTACCCATGACATCCAGAGATGCTGCCTGACCCGTTGAGTTAATCCAGCACTTTGTGTCTAAAGTAGCATCTGCAGTCCCTTGTGTCTAAAAATAAAGCTTTCTTTCAACAATATCAGCTCATTGCATTAAACTGAAACAGCTTTGAGGGATAAGCTATGGATAAAATACAATTTTTGGTAAATGAGGGTGCAGCCACTTTAGACTATTGAACAGTGAATAGCTGTTCTTTCCCTGACCTCCAATATTACACTGGAAATGACAAAGTGCTGAGTGCTTACAGTGGCATCAGCTCTTCCGCTATTGTTACGGTCCAATTGCTCCCCGTTCAAACCTTTTATTTGGAACTGGCCAGCCCTTAATTTCTTTTATGTTCAGTTTGCTTTGCAAAAAATTAAAGTATGTCAATTTTCCATTCAACTTTGTAGAGATATTTTAATATTTTAATTATAGTTGTAAGCTCCTTTGTTGTAAGAAATTCAGAGTGTCTCCGAGGATCCTCCAGTGCTTCTACGCAGCGGCGGTAGAAAGCATCTTGTCCGGGAACATTACCATCTGGTTTGGGAATTGCTCTGCCAAGGACAAGAAGGCTCTGCAGAGAGTAATGCGTTCGGCCGAACGCACTATGGGAACTTCTCTCGCCCCCCTGCAGGAACTATACAACAGGAGGTGCAACTCCAGAGCAAATAAAATCATGGGAGACCCCTTCCACCCCTGCAACGGACTGTTCCAGCTGCTACGGTCAGGCAAACGCCTCCGTTGCCATGCGGTGAGAACGGAGAGGTTGAGAAGGAGTTTCTTCCCAGAGGCAATTCGGACTGTAAACGCCTATCTCACCAGGGACTAACTCTACTGAACGTTTTCCCTTCCATTATTTATTATGTAAAAGAATATGTGTGTTATGATTGTGTTTATAATTTGTTTGGTTATTTTGTTGTTTGTCTTTTGCACAAAAGTCCACGAGCATTGCCATTTTCATTTCACTGCACATCTCGTATGTGTATGTGACAAATAAACTTGACTTGACTTGACTTGACTTGACTTGACTTGACTTGACTTTTTTCCTTCTCCACAACAGTTGATTTTGTTGCACTCATTCTGTTCCTGGCTGAGCAAACAATGGGTTGTGAGTTCAGATTCATTTGCCCTATAAATGGATTCAATCAACAGGAAGATAAGAACATAAGTGGATCATTCATTCACATATGCGATTCAATCAGGCCTGATTTATATTACATTTTTATGCATTTGCTCCATATCCTTTAACATACAGGGGGACAGTGGCGGTCACCCATCTCCCAAGGAAGAAACTTCCCTCTATCATTCCATACAAGAGCAATCTCTAGCTGCAGTAGTCAGTTATTGGACTTTCTGTCGGAGTTCATCATTATGACCCAGCCAAGACTATTGCCTTTACTTCACTTAGTTTAGTTTAGTTTAGAGATACAGTTGGAAACAGACCTTTCAGCCCACCGAGTCCACGCCAACCAGCAATCACTCATACATTAGTTTGATTGTACACACTAGGGGCAATTTACAGAAGCCTATTAACCTACAAACCCTGCGCGTCTTTGGAATGTGAGAGGAAACCGGAGCACCCGGAGAAAACCCATGTGGTCACAAGGAGAACGTACAAACTCTGTACATACAGTACCTGTAGTCAGGGTGGAACCCGGGTCTCTGGCGCTGTGAGGCAGGAGCTCTACCACCGCGCCACAGTGTCAACCTTGCATCACTATGTTGTGTGCATATCACTACCTGACAGCAATGTCTAAATCACTAACACACGTATTATTTAGTGTATTCAAATATTTAATAAATTTAGCCAAGAAGCTCCGATCACAGAGTAAAAGAAACATAGATTTAATGATATTTTAATTATTATTAAATCGTTGAAAACAATAGCGACGCAGTTGTGCTAGTTTCCGACGAACAATGAGTGCGTAACAAATCAGCTGGAACTGGGATTTATAAACTGAAAATCTGATAAATTAGATGCAGAATCTAATTAAATTACGGTGATATTTGGTCAAAATTCAACTTAAACTAAATGCACTTGCAAGCAACAATATAGCCTTCCATAATTCATTGTGTGTATGAAATGAAGATCTTTGTGAACATCACCTGAGAGAATTGCTTGGAAATTCATCTGTCAGTAGCTCCATATAATAGTAAGATTAAATGAGAACTTACCAGTTTGAAGTTTGATCTTTATTTGATGAGGAGTTAAGATGAGGTATTTCACACCGCATGCACGTCAATCTTCAAAGCAGCGGTGTGAAATCACAGATAACACCAATTGAAGTAACATAGTAAGATCAGAGAAGTCTAGAACTACCAGATGACCTTTATGAGGGTTGGGAGTGGAGGGCACGTAATCCCACACCGTAACTCCTCATAAAATAAAGATCAAACTTCAAACTGGTAAGGTCTCGTTTAATCTTACTATTTTACTTCGGAGTCACGTGAGTGACTACGTGACGATTTCAAAGCTCTGTGATTTCATGCCATGAGAAACGAGTCTACACAACCACAACTGCTCCATTGACAAACGAGGGAAAAACATTCATAATGCATGCAGTCATGACATAGATTTAAACATGCTGATGCTGTTAAATGAAGTAATAATAATAGTCACATCGCTCATCCGGATGGAACCTATAACAGATCTTAAAATAAAGTTGACAAATACCCCTGGTTTGGCAACGAGTTATTATAAAATGTTTGGAAATTTGTTCGTTTGACCATCTGCAGTCGTTAGGATGTGGTCCAGTGAAATGTAATTAACCCTTGCTGCTGCTGTTGTAGCAGCCCTGGTAGAGTGAGATCTGGAATCAGTATCTACTCCTTTATAACTCAACTCCGTTTTATCACCTGGAAATGGTCTGAACAGATACGTTCTTATAACATTTTTTGTAACTAACAATCATAGCTAGCAGAGCCGCAAAGGCTCTTGGTGATCTTGACGTATTGTTATATATGTGTGCCCTCACATAACGAAAGATCTCTGGGTATGCCTTGACCTATTTTGAGACCTGACACCCCTACTGCTCTGCTTAAGTAAATTATAAACATAAAATACCATACATATTATTTCCAGATGTAATCATCCTGTCTCGTCGCAATTATGTAGCGATTGACCTGTTGCACTAAACCAGCGCCAGGAGGATAACCACCTAATGAGATCTGGCCAAAGCTAAGAATGTAGCTGGAATCCCCTTGTGAAATTGTGTTAACACAGTGTCAACATCCCATACTGCATAGTACTTGGCCTGGGAGAACTTGTGTTAAAGATTTCCTTTACTAACTCGATATCTGGGGTGAACCCAACAAAGTGGATTTCATTTGCTGCAGCAAATCTGATGGAACTGTTGGCACAGTTAATGCCCTATAACTCAATTATTGCCAAAGACCATTAAAAATGAACTCCAAGACATCAGTAATCTGTACCATTTTAAATGTAACATGAGCATTAAATAAACGCTTCCCATCTCCCAAAGAAGCAAAGTATTGCTTTTTGGTACTATCCCAGCACTCTAAACAGTGACAACCCAATCCGTAGGCAGTCTATTGAGAATCTGTAGAACATTAAATGATTTTATTATGCAACGGCTGATTTCCCGAGCCACAGGCTGAACCAGCAAAGTTACATTTAGAATAACCAAATAAGGTTGCATTATTATTATTCCCAACAAATCGGGAATCAAACTGCATAGGTCAATCACACAGCAGGAAACCTAAAGCGGGCTCTTGATGACTTTATTTGAAGACACGACTGATGAAGCAAAATGGAAGAAGACATAAAAGATTCCTCCTGCTTGTAGCGAGAATGTATCTTTCGCCACTGTTATGCCACATATTTTTGCAACCTGTGAATTAGCATGAACAACATATCTATATTCGGTGTTGCATTGAATCAGAATTTCATAAATACGGTGTGGTCCAATACCCATTCTGTGTTGTTATTGATCTGTACTTGATGATACTCCAGTGGCAAATGAGATTGTGTACCTATTACAGGATTCTTTTACTTGATTGCACCCACGTGACTATCATATGCCACCATCATAGTGTATCAACATAAAGTTGAGCATGCAGATATGCATATTCGCTCAATCACTCTTTAACCCATAAAATGCACGTAGGGTCTATAGATAGTTGATACCAGTAACTGAAGAATTAATAACTCATGCAAATCTCCTCCACATTTGCAATTTCCCACCTTAGGCCATTAGCATAATTTTGCAACATAATGAAATATTTACTGCTCAACTACTGGAGCAATGCTGAATACTGTTTGTCCATCATTGTGGCTTTAGTAGCTTCAGCTGGTAATAACAAGGGTGTGTTAACAATGGCCTACATGGCACTTTAGAGTTTGCCATTTAGCATGCTGTCAGTTCTGTCACTTGCACAGCTGCATCACATCTATTACATTGGGAGTCTTAATGAATAGAAAGCTGCTTTATAACAACAAGGCTGTTCCAGTTTTCTACTGACTTCAATCTGTTGCCCAGGGCAGAGTCACAGGCCAACTAATAGCCAAAGGCAAATCCCAATGATCATCTAGTCCATTTGATAACAACTTAATTACCTGGATAGAGGAGCCCTATTTCTCAAATAGCTTGAGACTGAAACAGTGGATTTTAGCAAAATACAGCGTCAAAATATCATCCAGATGATGTATAACAAGTGTTTTTGATTTCTTAGTAGTCCTCTTTGAATGATTTATTGTCATCATACTGTTAAATTGCCTTATCATAGCAATGCCTCCAAATATCTCCGATGATCAATGTAAATGGAAACACCCTATGAAATCAGTTTAATCAGCCATCTTTCATAATGAACAGGCCACGACTGCCATAATTTCATGTCTGCCCTGAACGGCAACTCTGGCCCGATTACCGATAATTCTAACCTGTTCCAAGACAACTCTGGCCATAATTCCGAGCCTGCCTCAAAAGACAATTCTTGCCAGAATTCTGACCCTGCCTTGAAAAACAATACTGCCCATATTTCTGAGCCTGTCTCGAAGGCAATCCTGGCTAAAATACTGAGCCTGCCTCAACACAATTCTGGCCCAATTCCAACCTGCTTGGAATACTAGTAATGTCCAGTTTTACCTGGTTAAATGCCTCTGAGTAGATGACAATGTCTTAATCATTTGTGTATTGTACAACCAAGTGTAAATCTTACCAACTTGTAAGTGGTCCCTTAGTTGTAGAGTAACACTGGTAGAGTACGTGGAACTTCTGGCCAGCTTTCATGCTGCCACCAGCTTCAGTGAACCGCTTACTGCCGATGAAGCCGTGGGGTGCGTTGTCACCGAAACTATGAAACCTTCCTCGTCGTTGGCCTAATTGGTCCAACAGCTTATACTTCGTCCTCCAGGTTTTGCCTGTGGAATAGATCTTACCTGAATAGAAGATTCGGCGGCTGGCTCTAACGTCCCCTGATAGTGGTGTTCACTGCATTGTGTTGGGATGGCAACCTTGTTGCCAGGAATGGTAGCTCTGACACGTGCCCTTCATCCCTTGGGGTATGCTCCACGGCTATACCCTCAGTCTTGGTGTCAGATTTACACTGACCCGGCATGCTCTCCTCCTCCATGAGGGAGACATTAATCAGCCCTGCTACAAGGCGCTGCTGGCGCGGCCTCTCCGATAGGCCATCGCTGGCATGGACTCGACGTCAGCCTAACACTGACCCGACAGCTTCCATGCTCTGCAATACCTCCAACTTCAGGGTCACAACAAAACTGCCCCGGTAAGCTCACCTCCTCCATGAGGGAGACATTATGCAGCCCTTCTACAGGTGCTGCTGCCATACATTAAGCAGCCCTGTTACAAGGCGCTGCTGGCGTGGGCTCTCCCATATGCCCAGCACTGCCATATATAGTCCCGCGCTGACGCAACTCCTGCTGTTGGAGTGTATCTAGATGGAGCCTCCTCTCCATTAGGAGCTCCATCCTGGCCAATCTCCAAATGTTTTCTCATTACCGGAAAGGGACCCTCCCGGCACCAGGGCTGGCCATTTTGGTCAGTTTATCCCATATCTTGAGCAACACTGCGGTCTGGGCACCGCATTGCTGCTGGATTTCCCCATCCCGGGAATCCAAGCGTCTATATGCATTACTGGAGGGAAACCCTACCGGCACCAGGGCTGACCATTCCGGTCCATTTAACCCCTATCCTGGGGACTCCTGCTGTCTGGGAGCCGCATTACTGCTGGATGTCACCTCCCCGGGAACCCCAGCGTCTATATACATATCGGAGGGAAACCCTCCCCATGTCCCTTCCCCGGGAACCCCAGCGTCTATATGCCTATCGGAGGGAAACCCTCCCAGCACCCGGAGTGCCTGGAAGTCACTGACCACCTTGTCAGTGACTGAATTTGCGAAACCCGGCATTCCCCAGCTATCCGCTTCCGCGGCGAGAACCGGGGTTTCCCCACAGGCCATAGCTGGTTCCCTCGTCGGCCCTTGCGAAGCATCCAGCAGGAAATCTCTGCAACAAGAGGTTCCTGCAAGAAATCAAAAACAGGTGAGAAATACAAGCTTACCTGGAGTTTAAACTTACCGTTGGCAGGAGCGACGTTCCTGCTAGTCCAGTGCTTCGCTGTGCTAGCGTCGAATTGTCGCGCATGCGAACCGCCGGGGTCTTCACGTAGTCACTCACGTGACTCCGAAGTAAAATAGCAGCAGCACTTTATACTTTGCCTCTGAAAATATATATTGTTATTGTGCAAGTTTCAAAAGCAATGAAGATTGCTGGAGTTAATGGCCTTGTTTGTTGTTAATGGAGTCATTAAGATGGGGACTATTTGATGGCTGGCGGCCCCTCATGTGATTGATGATGAATTTGGAAAGCCCCAGAGGAGAGTAATGAGAATACATGTGTAAGAAAGAACTGCAGATGCTGGTTTATACCGAAGATAGGCACAAAAAGCTGGAGTAACTCAGTGGGCCAGACAGCATCTCTGGCGAAAATTAATAGGAGATGTTTCGAGACTCTTCTTCAGATTTCAATGAGAATAATTCCCAGTTCAACGAATCCCAGTGATACACAAAAAGCTTGGATGCCTTGGTTCATTCAGTGGTATATTGCCAAAATAATGGTAGGAGTTTCAAAGTTAATCAAAGGTTTGGATAAGCGTAGTGTTGTTGGATGATTTCAGTTTAATTGCTCATTGCAGGTAATGGATCGATATCTAAACTATGGGAACATTGGGATAGTTTGGGAGTTTGAATTTTTCCAGGGAATATTGAAGTTGAAGTTCGGGAGGATATTCCCCACATATGTAATAGCTACTGATTCAGTGCGAAGATGGAGACACTAGAAATTGGAGATGCTGGAATCTGTAGCAAAAAAACTTGCTGTTGGGGGGACTCAGTGGGTCAAGCAACATGTATGGGGAAGGGGGGGGGGGAGGAATTGTCCAGATTTGGGGTTAAGAACCTGCATGAGGACTGCACCAGCGGAAAAATTAACAGTTCTCATTGTTTAGATATTATTGATCTTTAAAGGTAGCTCGTGACCCTTGTGATTTATTCTGATTATAAAAAAGAATCTTGAGAGGAAATCTCTAGAAAATTGCAATCCCAAATGATGAAGGTAAGCAAATCTTTACCTCTTTCTAGAAAGTATCCACTTTCAGAGAACTCCAAAATCCCTCGGTACATCAATGTTGCAAAGCGACTTGCCATTAAGTGTACACATTCCTGTTTGCTTCCTGAAGTTCTGAAGATTCAAAAATCATTTTGTGCATTATCTGGTTTTGTTAAAATTAAATCATCATCCAATTCCCGACCAAGAATCCCTGCAACATTTATTTTCTAAAACGTACATGTTACATATCTCCTTACAAATTCTCTATAATATTCATTGGGATTGGGTGGTGAAATCTGGCAATGTTTCCTCAAGGTTCAGGAAAGTTTATATGTTTTATTTAATGACTAGTAACTTAGTATTTGGACATTATTGTCAATAAAGCTCTCGTGTCATTTTTGGTTTGCAGTCACTGTAGTCAGTTTTTTACTGACTTCAGTCAGTGTGGAAAGAGAACAGACCACCATGCCCAAGGTACCATCCTTAGCACAAACCATGGTAGTCATATCAACACCCAGTCCTGATGAAGGGTCACATGCCTGAAACATTAATTGTTCTCTTTCCACTGATGCTGCCTGGCTCCTCAAGTGTTTTAGGCATTTTCTGTTTGGATTTTAGGGTCATTAATCATTGAGTCCATTGTTTAGTTTAGTTTAGTTTTGCTTAGTTTAGAGATACTGCGTGGAAGGGGGTCCTTCGGCCCATCGAGTCCGTGCTGACCACAATCATCCATACATTACATTCAGCCTACACACTAGGGACATTTTACAGAAGCCTTTACCCGACAAACCTGCACGTCTTTGGAATATGAGAGGAGGCCAGAGCACCCGGATAAAACCCACGTGGTCACAGGAAGCATGTATGACCGCCGGACAGACAGCACCCATAGTCAAAATCGGACCCAGGCCTCTGGCGCTGTGAGGCAGCAACTCTACCGCTGCGCCATCATGCCGTACAGGTGTATGACAAAGCCTGACGGTATTCTCATCCAACGCACGTTGATCTAAACTTTCCAACTGATGTCACTGGATAGCAACAGGATGATGCAGTAACTGCCTCAGTGTTCCACTTGCACAAGCTGAGTTGTGACCTCCGATTTTGTCTGTGTCAAGTTTGCAAGTTTCCCCTCAGAGCCAGATCTGGAGGTGAAGGAGGAGTTTGATGTGTGTGTGGGAAAATAAAATGTGATTTGTGTAAATGTGAGCATGATAGTCAGTGCCGACTTGGTGGACTGAAGGACCTTTTTCTATGTTGTATGACTATGACTTTATCAGGTTTTCACTTTCTTTTTTTTAAAATAATTTTTTATTAGAGGCATCTGCATATCATAATCCAAACCAATACAGACTTTGGTTAACGGATACATATTAAATATCCAGATTTCCAGGGACCCAGTTACCAAAGTAGCTGGAATCCTCCTTTATCAGTTACATATTAACATTGCCTCTAATTATTTATTTATATTTATAGGTAGAAAAAGGAAAGAAAGAAATTAGAAAAATAGGATAAACTATCAATAATACAACTTAGGAGATAGGTCCGTAGGTCAGAGAGCATAACTATTCATCTAGTCAGGTTTTCACTTTCTGAGCTTTCATTTTCTCCCTTGCAGCTTAGATTGATGTTAGATGGCCCTGCCCACAGAATGACATGCATTGTACAGGTTTTGGTCATTGCTATCATTTTTAGTTTAAACTAGACTAAGTGGGACCCGTTGGGTCCCTGTCATACTGGAGGCTTGGTTCCCCAACCCAATATTCCACCACTCACCCATAGCCCCCAACTGCACAGGCGCAGCTCATTTCCCCTCATCCCCTCTCTCCCCCTCCTCTTCACCCTCCCTCTTCTTTTCCCTCTCCTCCTACCCTCCCCAAATCCCTCCCCTCACCTACCCTCAGTCACTCCCTCCCTCCCTCCATAACTCCTTTCCCCTCCCTACTCTCTCTCCATCCGCTCTCCTCCCCCACTCGCCCTCCCCAGGATCTCCAGGTTGCCGCTCCTCTCCCTTCTTGTGTGCCCCGGAGCATCAGCCGTCGGCGCGGGTCTTCGGCTTGTCCCGGAAGCACCAGCAGCCACGGCGTATGGGCGGGTGGGAGGGGGAGGGGGTGTGTGGGGGGGGAGGGGGAGCTCAGAGAAAAGACAGGGGAAGAGCCATGGGGGAGAGGGGGGTGTCACGGGGGAGGGAGGCAGGAGCCAGTGATGGGGACCAGAGGGGAAGGGGCTGGAGCTGCGGGGCGTTGCAATGGCAATGCATTTGGGAATCACAGCGGGCGCTGGACGCTCTCTTCTGCCGGGATTAGATTCACCACTTTCCGTTTGGCGACATCTGCCACGCCGCTTTCGAACCCTCCGAAAATTGTGTCTGGTTGGAGACCTCCGCCGGCCACCCACAACGTCCCTCAGCTCCAGTAAAGACGCAGTGGCGCAGGAAGGGGCTGACCGTCCCGACGAGTGACAGGAGAGGAGACCAATCCGCTCGGCGCTGACTGGCAGGAGAGGAGATCGATCTGTGCACGCACGTGTTTTAAGATTTTTAAACCTCGCTAACTTTTACAACATACCATAGATCGGAATGAAACTTGTTGCACTCGCAGCACCGGAGAACGGTGAGTGAGATGGCGAAAAATCGTGGCGCATACCATTTTTGCGATGGATGGATGGATGGATGGATGAATAGATGGATAGAGAGATGGAATAGATAGGATGGATGAATAGATGGATAGAGATAGATAGATAGATAGATAGATAGATAGATAGATAGATAGATAGATAGATAGATAGATAGATACTTGTAATACACTGACATTGTCCTGTCTAAAGTCGTCATCATGCACTTCTTTGTTTAAAGATCTAAAGAGTGGCTTCAGAAAGGTTTAGTCATGACCGTTAGATTTCTATTTAACATTCTCGGGAGGTTACAGGAATGGGCAAGCAATAGTGAAAGCCATTGGAGTGGAAAATCAATCTTTTTAATATGGAGATGGCCCCATATGCTTCAATGGTTTTTGTTCAAGCTATGACCAACGCACGTCATAACTGAAAGATTGCTCAGTTAAATCTATGTTGGTTATGAAATTTGTGAATCCTTAATAAAAGCACCTCAGTGTTAATATTTAATACAGCGCATTGTTATTTCCACCCTATTCCATATTCAGTAGCTGCAAAGTCAGCAACCACTATGTCAGAAATATCATTTCTTTATAATTGTACCTGCTGTGTGAGTGCCATTTGCCACAAGAAGTCACCTTCCAGAGTCAATAGCTTAACAGATTAATTTAATTTCTTCCATTACATACAGTGTAATTGCAAGTTGTTAAAACATAATGTGTGGAGAATCTGCTGCTATAAAACAATCCAATCATATTTTTCATTTGTAGTTCAGAATAAAGCCTTAATCCACTAACCCTTAATGAAATGATTTGCTTGTAATCACTCCCAGCTTTCCATCGTATTCTCAAAAAGCCATTTTATTCCCCTGATTGGATTACAGTTGAAACTTTCTCTCACTTATTGATCTGGTCTGTTTGTAGACAGATTTAAGGCCTTTAAGTAAATTAAAGGTTGCAGCTCAATGAGGCTCCATCATTCTTCATTGCTTGGAGGTAAAAGACAGGATCAAAGAACAACGAGTTTAGTTCATTGAGATATACTGATCTTATCACAAGCTCCCTCCATGACTTAAAATCAATGGCGTTTTTGTCTGCTTGATCTAGCCAGCACTGTCTTGAAGTTCCACTGAACCATGAAATACAAATGCACCGTTTTTCCAGATTCTGCACATCGGCAGTGAAAACAGAAACTGCCAGAAATACTCAAGTAGCTCGGACAGCATTAGCATCAGCACCAGGAGAAGCGTATGGAGTTAAAGGAGGAATCGTGTAAAAAGGAACTGCAGATGCTGGTTTATACTGAAGACAGACACAAAGTGCTGAAGTAACTCAGCGGGACACGCGACATCTCTGGAGCGAAGGAATGGGCAATGTTTCCAGTCAAGGCCCTTCTTCAAACAGAGGGTCAGGGAAGAGGGGAATGAGAGATATGGAAGGGTAATGTGTGAAAATAACAAATCAAAGCAGATGCTGATCAAAGGAAATGTAGAATGGTTCATTGTTGGCTGAGGGGAAGGTGGCAACAAGGCAGTGAAACTAATTAGAAAACTAGGATGGGGGAGGGATGGAGAGAGAGGAAAAGCAACGGTTACTTGAAGTTGGAGAAATCAATGTTCATACCATCAGGTTGTAAGCTACCCAAGCGAAATATGAAGTGCTGCTCCTCCAATTTGCATTTGGCCTCGCTCTGACAGTGGAGGAGGCCCAAGACAGAAAGGTCAGTGTGGCAGTGGGAGGTGGAGTTAAAGTCATGACCTACGCGATATCCCGGTTGCTAAACACTTTAACACCCCCTCCCAGGCTGAGCTACACAAGTGCATCCATCACTTTGCTCAGTCACTGTGACTTGCTGGGGATCCATGTATTACTCTGGGGAATGTGCCTCTTTAATTCTTCAACAGCCAGTGCCATCTGTAATTGGAGATACTGCAACCGAGGATCTCCAACCCAGACTCTGAAGAAGGGTCTCAACCCAAAACGTCATCTATTCCTTTTCTACAGCGATGCTGTCTGATCGCTGAGTTACTCCAAGTGTTTGTGTCTATTTTTGGTTTAAACCAGCATCGGCAGTTCCATCCTACATATTTCTGCTTGCTAACTTATATTCTTAAGTTTAGGATTTTTCATCTCCAGTTCAGCCTAGTCCTACACGGTGGCCTTGTCCTTCTTACAGCTCCAGCAACCTGGGTTCCATCCGGATCTTGGGTACTGACTGTGTAGAGGTTGCACATTCTCCTCGTGAGTGTGTGGGTCTCTACCAGGTGCTCCACTTTCCTCCCACGCCTCATAGTTTTGTCAGCTGCCAAGAGACCAATGTAGATTCCACTGTTTTGTGTTAACGTTAGTAGTACCAATTTAGTTGATGGGCATGTGAGAGAAAATAGATTACATGGAAATAAATAAAGAAAAACCCCTGGAACAAGCCAGAGGCTCAAGTCAATCAAGCAGATTCCAGGCGCCTATGGCAAACACTAAATACCAACACGGGCCACAAGCTGAAATCAGGGGTGAGATCTGGCTCTAACGCATCTCTCTCAAGGTGTGGGAAGGAACTGCAGATGCTCGTTTAAACTGAAGATAGACACAAAAAGCTGGAGTAACTCGGCGGGGCTGACAGCATCATTGGAGAAAAGGAATACGTGACGTTTTGGGTCGAGACCCTTCATCAGACTGAGCAAAAGGAATAGGTGATGTTTCAGTCGAGACCATCTCTCTCAATGCTTAGTGCCTTTTACGTCCATTTTGAACAGGCAAACAAAGGTTCATCTAGCAATGTGTAAGAAAGAACTGCAGATGCTGGTCTAAACTGAAGATGGACACAAAAAACTGGGGTAACTCAGCGGGACAGGCAGCATCTCTGAAGAAAAGGAATGGGTGACATTTTGGGATGAGACCCTTCTTCAGACTGAGAGTCAGGGAAGAGGGAAATTGGAGATATGGAAGGGTGAAGTGTGAAAATGTGAGATCAAAGCAGAACTTGACTGAAACCAGCCATTTTTAGATCTTGCCAGTTATTATGAAGGTACTTAAAAACTGATATATATGAACAACATGAATGTATTCCTCTCTTATAAGTTGCTATTTGCAGCAAAAAGACATTCCATCCTTACCACATATTCAGTTGATAATTTGATTAAAGTATTGATCAAATCCATTGTACCAGCTATGGGTAGCTTGACTTGACTTGCATCAGCTCCACCTACATCAACCGACTCCAACTGGTCCAGAACGCAGCCGCCCGACTCATCACCCACACCAAATCCTGGCATCACATCACTCCAGTCCTCAAACAACTTCACTGGCTTCCCATCTACCACCGGATCAAGTACAAAATCCTGAACCTCACCCACAAAGCTCTCCCACACATCTGCCCCCCCCCCCCCCCCCCTATATCTCACTCACCTCCTCTCCCCCTCCCAACCCTCACGGTCCCTCAGATCCACATCAGCCAGTCTCCTCTCCATCCACAAGTCCAACCTCCGCAGTTTTGGGGACAGAGCCTTCTCCAGGGCAGCTCCCAGGCTCTGGAACTCCCTCCCCCAACTGATGCGCAATTCCGTGTCCCTCACCATCTTCCAGTCCCGCCTCAAGACCCATCTCTTCACCTCTGCCTATCATTAGCCCCACGTCCCCCTCCCTTTTCATCTGTGCATTAATTGCCTCATATTGTGTTTTGAATTGTATTCTGTCTTTACTTTGTGTACTAGTCATGTCTCTACTATTTATTTCATTCCCCTTACATGTTTTTCCTCTACCTGCTAAATTTTTGTAAGGTTTTTGAGACTCTTGAAAGGCGCCCATAAATAAAATGTATTATTATTATTATTGTACAATGCCTCAACAAAACTGAGTGCAAAAATAAAAATATACAGCCTAGTTTCAGTAAATGCCACAGATCCAAAATAAAAGATCACAGGTCTCCTGAAAGTCTCCTCTTGGAGCTATCTTCTTCAATCTCCTTCATTATATGTGGCCAATTATTAAAATGGCAGCATTCAGTGTTTGCAATCTTTAAGTTAAATGAGCCTCACATATCATCAATTGGACACCACATGCTGTCTGATTGCAAAGCTATTGTGATTTTGTCATCATTAAAATATTTGCTGGAGTTTAAAAATAGACTCACAACTATTCTGAATGTCTCTGAGAATCGCCTTCTGTATATCATACACCTCTTGCTTGATTACTCTCAGAATCATCATCTTTCCCTTTATTATTTTTCTTCCAATAATTTGAAGACCCTTCTTCAGATTGGACTCGAGTGCTGCTGCCACTCCAGTGGAGGGGACAGAGCGATGGGACAAGGAGGAGGTTGTGGTGGAGTGGAGATAGGACAGAGCAATGGCCAACGGTGAGGGGGGGAGGGAGCCCCAAGATCACCGATCGTGACCTGTCGGTGACAGCGGCCCGAAGAAAGTGCTGTCAGCAGGGGCTACACCGTGAGCGTTGTGACCCGGTGAAGAAGGGTTCGCTGCTGCACACCAGCAGCATTAGCGCCTAGTTTTAAGGTGAAACAACATAAAGTGCTGGAGTAACTCAGAAACTGAATCAGTCTGAAGAAGGGTCCTAACGTCACCTGTCCAAGATCTCCAGAGATGCTGCCTGACCTGCTGAGTTACGCTAGCAATTTGTGTCCTTTTGTGCATTAAGCCCATTTGTAGTTCTTTGTTTCAACTCCATACAATGATAATACTTTACTGGGTTATAACAGACAATCGGTATAATGGACAATCGGCAATAACGGAGACCATCCCCCCCGCTATGGTCTGTTATAACGAGGGCTTACTGTATTGAACAAAGAACAGTACTGTACAGCCCCCCCCCCCCCCCCCCCCCCCCCCCCCCCACCACTGATGGTCCATTATAATGGGAGTTTACTGTACTGAATATATACTGCTGATTCTGTGAGCTTCATGTGAACAAGGAGTTTCTTTGCACCGTGATGTTTGTGTACCCAGCTTTAATCTTTCTGGGAGAAGGGGAGTGGTGTGATTTTTCTGAGTGTTAACAAACTCATTGGGCCAAATGGCCTCTTTCTACATCATAATTATGGAAAATATGATAAATGTTAGCGTTTTATTGTGGTTTTAATTCATTTTAACTTTTACTAATTTACATCTGATATAAATAGTTCTTAAATGTATCTTAATATCAAGGTTTTTTTATTGAAGTTGCTTTGACAGGAAGTGTGGTTCCATCTTTGATTTTGCCATCATTCAAAGGTGTTTGTGTATCCTGAGAAAAGTGGCCTGAGTACAACCCCACTCACAGCTTACACATCACTGAGTTCCTGCTCCTCCTCAGTGATTGCTTACTGGATACAGAAGATGATCCCTGACACCTTTGATCAGTAGGAGTCTCGCCTGACTATCCATCAAGATTTTCTGTTCTGTGACCTTTCCTTAGAATTTGGGTGGCAAAGTGATGCAGTGGTAGAGTTGCTGCCTTACAGCGCCAGAGACCTAGTTCGATTCTGACCATGGGTGCTGTCTCTATGGAGTTTGTACGTTCTCCCTGTAACCTGCATGGGTTTTCTCCAGGTTCTCCGGTTTCCTTCCACACTCCAAAGATGTACAGGTTTTCAGGCTAATTGTCTTGGTAAAATTGTAAAATGTCCTACTGTGTGTAGGATAGTGTTAGTTGTGCAGGAATCACTGGTCGGCACAGACTTGGTGGGCTGAAGGGCCTGTTTCCATGTTGTATCTCTAAACTAATCAATTGTAACTTTGTCTCTCTGCCCATCGATACTGCTTCACCAGTAATGTGACCATTTCTAATATTTTTGGTTTCAGTTAGGAACATAAACACAAGAGAACTAAATCTGGAGGAGTTCTGGATTTTGTCTGCTCCACTATTTACTAATTTAATCGTGATGTTTACTTCAGAATCGCTTGCCTGGACAAGCCCCCTATCCATCTCATATCCAAAAACCTATTGATCTCTATCCTGAATATGTTCAATAACTGAGCCACCACAGCAGTCTTGTGTAAAGAATTCAACAGGTTATTCATCCTTTTGAGAAAAAATGTCCTCATCTCATATAAATATGAAATAAAGGAAATAGGAGCATGAATGGGCATCCCAGCCTATGAGAATGTTCGGAGACATCTCGGAGAAAACCCACACAGTCACGGGGAGAATGTACAAACACTGTACAGACAGCACCCCTAGTCGGGATGGAACTGGGTCTCCGACGCTGCAAGCGCTGTAAGGCAGCAACTCTACCGCTGCGCCACCGTGCTGCCCTGTTAATGCCATACCTGCACGTTAATTTTCAGATTAAGCTAATTTTCTGCATTGTTGTAGGCAGACTACATTCTTTGTATTTGATTTGTTCATTGTCTGGAACAATAAAGCTATGATTTTTTCTTAACGTTGCTTGTAATGTACTTTATAAAACCTCCCATGCTTTTGCTGATAAGGCCAGACTAATTAGAGAGATTGATGTACATAGAAATGTTCTGATCTCTAAACCTGGCTGTTTAAATCCCAGAAACGGGTATATTTTGCAGAAAGGTTCGTGACCTGAGGATTTGATGACATTTTGAAAAGAGAATTGGAACCGTGGAATTGTTAAGTCTCAGGGGAAGGCTGTTCAGCCATGATGTCTCTGCTGGCTCCTAATAGAATGATACATCAGCCACATTCCACTGTGCTTTCTTCAGAACTATTCTGCATTCATTGTTTCAGTGACAAACTTTAGTAACTGCATCATTTACAGATTCATGAAAACTTTATGAAGAAAATGGCCCTCCATTTACTGCAGCGGTCATTTTTAGATTAATGCAGTAATGATGAACAATTAAACAGCAAGCAAATTAATCCAATTTGAAGAAATTGGTTCCACTTTGTGTTTGTGGATTTCACAAGATGGTTATTACCACAGCTGCAGCTGAGAGCCTGCAACACACTGCTGGGTTATTTGCTGACATACTCATCTAGGAATTATAATCAGTAACTCCTTCCTAGCTTTCTCCTTCCTCCAATGTGCAGATGGGTTAGATGCTGAAGCCGAGACAACATGGATCAATGATGAAAGCTTTGTGATTCAGCCAGTTATGAGTCTAAGCCCCACTCCTGGTCTAATCTGACACCATGGTGTTGGATACGTAGATTCCTTTAAGATCTGTGGTTCTTCCTTCCAAAGGAGGCTCTGTTATGAAAAATAAATAATGGCCTCTTCTTCATGCATTACTGCACATGGAGCTCGGACCAAATGGAAATGCCCAGGACCAAATGGGGCCTACACAGCGGCACAGTGGTGCAACGGTAGAGTTGCTGCCTAACAGCATTAGAGAGATGGGTTTGATCCTGATTACGGGCACTGTCTGAACAGAGATTGTACATTCTCCCTGTGACCTTATGTTTTTTCTCCGGATGCTCCGGTTTCCTCGTACACACCAAAGACGTGCAGGTTTGCAGGATTATTGGCTTCGGTAAAATTGGAAATTGTCCATAGTTTGTAGTGGACGGGGTGATTAAAGTCTAAAGTCTATCATTGGTAAATGCCATTGGGAGTGGTGATCTCTCAGACGGCATTATTTGCTGTACCTCTCTGCTAATGTTATTATGTTGTGGCCATTGTAACATAGAAACATAGAAATTAGGTGCAGGAGTAGGCCATTCGGCCCTTCGAGCCTGCACCGCCATTTAATATGATCATGGCTGATCATCCAACTCAGTATCCCGTACCTGCCTTCTCTCCATACCCCCTGATCCCCTTGGCCACAAGGGCCACATCTAACTCCCTCTTAAATATAGCCAATGAACTGGCCTCAACTACCCTCTGTGGCAGAGAGTTCCAGAGATTCACCACTCTCTGTGTGAAAAAAAAACATCCTGTAACATCCTGTTCTTCTACATAAGTAATTTCTCGGGATTGAGGATGACTTGCTTCCTGATTTACTTGCTGGTTCTGAGGTGATTGATCGGATCGGCATGGCAGACACAGGCTCCTTTGCGATGGGCAGGACATATCGATAGGGAGTTTGAGCGTTGTGCACCTCTTCCACCATTTAAATTGCACAGAGTTCAACAATCACTATTAGCTGCAAAGCCTGGTTCCTTTTTTAAAGATTTTGTTTGCAACTTTTCGTATTTTGGCTGAGACCAAAGCAATCCAGTTGATACAACATCAAGGAGAGGCCAATTTCAGATGCACAGGGTCCAAGATTTACTAGTGGAGCCTTCCCCAAAGTTTGCACTGTGTCCATCTCAGACCTAATGGCGTAAACAAATGACTCACCATCCAGCTTTTGATCTGCACAAGCACCAATTACAAACTCTGCAAATTCACCAACAACACCTCTATAGTTGTCCGAATCAAGAGAGGCAGAACACTTGTGTCGGAAGGAACTGCAAATGCTGGTTTAAACCAACAATAGACACATAATGCTGGAGTAACTGAATGGGACAGGCAGCATCTTTGGAGAGAAGGAATGGGCGACGTTTCAGGTCGAGACCCTTCTTCAAACTGAGACCCTTCTGCAGAGATGCTGCCTGTCCTGCCAGCATTCAGTGTCTATCTTCGAGATAGAACATTTGGTTGAATGGTACCACAACAAGAACAACATTCTGCTCAATGTCCGCAAAACCAAGGAACTAATTGCTGGCATCGGAAAGGTGAAGTCGGGAGACCACGTGCCAGTTTCACCCACTGACTCCCACGGCTATCTTGACTACTCTTCCCCCCGCCCTGCTTCATGTAAGGACTCCATCCCCTATTCCCAATTCCTCCGTCTATGCTGCATCTGCTACCAGGATGAGGTGGTCCACACCAGGGCATCGCAAATGTCCTCATTCTTCAGGGAACTGGGGTTCCCCTCCCCCACTATAGATGAGGCTCGCAACAGGGTCTCCTCCATACCCCGTAACACTGCTCTCTCTCCCCATCCCCCCACTCGCCACATCTTCCCATCTCCCCCCCTGTCTGCCTTCCGCAAAGACTGCTCCCTCCGCAACTCCCTTGTCAATTCTTCCCTTCCCTCCCGCTCCACCCCTTCCCCGGGCACTTTCCCTTGCAACCGCAAGAGATGCTACACCTGTCGCTTTACCTCCCCCCTTGACTCCATTCAAGGACCCAATCAGTCGTTCCAGGTGCAACAGAGGTTCACCTGCACCTCCTCCAACCTCATCTATTGCATCCGCTGCTCTAGATGTCAGCTGATCTATATCGGTGAGACCAAGGGTAGGCTTGGCGATTGTTTCGCCGAACACCTCCGCTGGGTCCGCAATAACCAACCTGAGCTCCCGGTGGCTCAGCACTTCAACTCCCCCTCCCATTCCGTATCCGACCTCTCTGTCCTGGGCCACCTCCACGGCCAGAGTGAGCAACACCGGAAATTGGAGGAACAGCACCTCATATTCCGCTTGGGGAGTCTGCATCCTGGTGGCATGAACATTGATTTCTCACAATTCTGTTAACCCTTGCTGTCTCCTCCCCTTCCTACCTCAGCCCTCGGGCTCCTTCTCCTCCTTTCCCCTTGTTTCTACCCCCACCCCCTATCAGTCTGGAGAAGGGTTTCGGCCCGGCTCCATAGATGCTGCTGCACCCGCTGAGTTTCTCCAGTATTTTTGTGTACCTGCCAGTTTTCATTGTTGGGTCAGCAGTGGACAGAGTTAACAGTTTCACACTCCTGAGTGGTAACATCTTGGACGGCGAGTCTTGTGCCAAGCTCATAGGTGTAATCATGGAGAAGGCATGCCAGTGCCCCTCCTTTCTTAGAAGCTTACAGAAATGCGGCATGTCACCAAAAACTCCAACTATCCTCTGCATATGCACTGTAGAAAGTAGCCAGACTGTTTGCAACACAACCTGGTTTCTATGCACACTGTCTTTTTTTTTTATGTTGCCTTGGATTAATTATGTATAATTCATGTTTTATGCATTGTCTATGTGCCTGTGGTGCTGTGCAAGCAGGATATTCATTGCAACTGTATTTCACTGTACTTGCTCACCTGACCTAATGTGGCTTGACTACAATTTATCTGTTCTACCATGGTTAACCTTGCACCTGTGTGTGCTTGACCTACTGGAAGAAATAATAATATGATGAACAGGTTTTGAAACCTTGATCCTTCTGAATAAATGTCAGAATATCATTTTTGATTGATGATTCCTATAAACTAGAAGCCAAATGAGTTTGAATACGGTTCAAGTTGTTCTAGATCTTCCTTGCATTGTTTTTTTGCATATTTATGTCCTTGTGGTAGTGTGCAGAATTGTTCTGAACTTCACGAGATTAGTCAAGTGATGTTTTGTTAGGTTTTGAATATCCTTGTAATGTTTGCTGCTTGAGGACATCTTTAGTTACCTTGACTGATATTTAAGCTCCTCCATGCGAAACCAGATAATGTGAATGAACAAGTTTATAGTTGAAATCAGGGCTATTTTGCAAGAGTATGTGGCAGTCTGCCATACCGGTTTGACACATCAAGGGTAGTAGATGGATGGATCATGGTGGTGAGGTAGAGCTGAAAGTTGCCAGCATTACTCATGGAGACTGATGCTTGTTTAGGACAATCTTACCAAATGTATGCCAAAGAACAACACACAGGGAACAACAGAAGTAACAAAGTGAGCAAAGAAGAGAAATAATGTCTGCTAATTCTTTGAAGGTGGCTTTACAAGTAGAAATGGAACCAGGAAAGAATAACCTCATCAAGAGTGGATACGTTTTAGAGGGGGGCATTAAGCCCAATTGCATCATAAACTGAAGATAGATCGAAAATAATTGAGTAGTTACATTTGTTGTAACCTAATAGGATGTAATTTCTGATATTGATTAGAGCTGTGTCTTTGCTAGGCTACATCGTTTGCATTCACTTTGTGGGGAACCAGATTTAGATAACTACAATAATAGCTTCAACATATTCATTGGTGCCCTGTGGTATGTGTCTTCAGATCCCTGAACACTCAAATGGTGTACGTTGAAACTGATGGTAAAGTTGTTGCTATACCTTCTTTTTTTTTATTAATCAAAAAATGTATTCAATTATTAAAAAATAATATTTACACTACAATAAAACAAGCCAGAACCCACCACCATAATACAAACATGTATCCATAATAAACTACTATACAACTATGTTACAATCCTTATTGAGGATACATTCAACACCCTGCAGAGCCCAGCGGTCCCAGAACTCCCCCAGGGTGCCCGTGGACTGGGCGTATTCCCTTTCTAACCGCACATGGGCATGGACGTAACCCCGGAAAAGGGGCAGGCAGCTGGCTCGGGTAGAGCCCTCCGCCGCCTGGCGCCGTGGCACGCAGATGGCCAGCTTGGCCAGGCCCAGGAGCAACCCAACCAGGACATCTTCAGCACTACCCTCTCCCCTACGCACAGGGGTGTCCAAAGATGAGGATGGTGGGTGAAAAATGCAGCCAGAAGGCAAGGACCAGCCCCTTCAGGTATTCAAACAGAGGCTGCAGCCTCACACACTCCATGTACACGTGGTACACAGACTCTTCCAGGCCGCAAAAGTGGCAAGAGGAGCTATACCTTCTTGGCAGTAGGATCCAATGCTTTATTAATAGAATGGGTCTTAATGGATCTATTGTGGTGTAAGTGCACCTTTCAGGTAATGGAAATGAAAGTTGAGAGAAGTTTATATCTGGTGGCTGAATCAGTAACTTTACACTGTCAGATAGACAGTGAAAATGGATACAAAATTGACGGTAGTAAATCCACCAGCCATTAAAATATCCAGCTATTTTTTAAATTTTCATTAAAACTAATACCAATAAAGAATAATAGGCAACTTTCCAGACAGTATGTCTTTATCATGTGCCCTACTCTGCAGCCAACCCTGAATTTCACCCCATTGTTTTAAATGCACCCCATCATCCTGCTGATGTATCCATATCCATAACACTCAATATGATATCCATAACACTTTAATTTAGTTTCAAGACACAGCGCGGAAACAGGTCCTTTGGTCCACCGAGTCCACACCGGCCAGCGATCCGGTACACAAACAATATCCTACACACACATACATACTAGGAACAATTTACAATTATACCAAGTCAATTAACCTACAAACATGTACATCTTTGGAGAGTGGGAGGAAACCGGAGATCCCGGGGGTTATGGGGAGAATGTATAAACTCCTTACTGACGGTCCCGTAGAGATCTCGTAGTCAGGATCGAACCCAGGCAGCACCACTACTGCTGTGCCACCATGCCACCACAATTATAAAAATGTGCATGCTATCTTTTTGGCAGGTGCACTCGGCACATACCTAGAAATCCCAATATTTATACCAAGATCTATTTCAAGATGGGAGATTGGTATAGGGCTAAGCAGTAAAGACAGACAGGTGGGGAGAGAGGATGGGGTGGCTCTGCTGGTAAGGAATGAAATTCAACCATTAGCAAGTGATGACACAGGATCAGAAAATGTAGAATCCTTGTGGGTAGAGTTAGGAAACTGCAAGGATAAAAAGACCCTGATAGGAGTTTTATACAGGCCTTCGATCAGCAGCCAAGATGTAAGGTACAAATTACATCAGGAGATACAATCGCATATAAGAAAGGCAATATTACAGTGGTTATGGGGTTTTCAATATGCAGGTAGACATGGAAAATCAGGTTGATACTAGACCCCAAGAGAAGGAATTTGTATAGTGCCTACAAGATGGCCTCTGAGACAAGCTCATGGTTGAGACTATTAGGGAAAAAGCATTCCTGGGTTTGGTGTTGTGTAACAAACTGGATTTGATTAGGGAGCTTAATGTAAAGGAATTCCCGAGGAAGTAGTGACTGTAATATGATAAAACTCAAGCTGGAGGTTGAGAGGATGAAGATAAAATCTGATGTGTCCGTATTACTGGTGAATAAAGGTAACTACAGAGGCATGAGGGAGGAGCTGGCTAAAGTTGATTGGAGGGAGATTCAAGCAGGAATGATGGTGAAGCAGCAATGGCAGGAGTTTCTGGGAGGAATTTAGAAGATGCAGGATCTTTTCATCTTAAAGAGGATGAAGCTTCTAAGGGGAGAATGAAGCGACCCATGGCTGACAAGGGAAGTCAAAGACCAAAAAGTGTGGTGTTTTGTAGGAAAGCTAAAAGTACCAAAAGAGAACCAAAACAGGAGTAGATCAGTAATTTTCTTTAAAAAAAAAATTAACAATGCTGAGCTGTGTATTAATGACTATGTTTGACATCGCTTCCAAATATTAATGATGGAACAGAATTTCAGAAGCAAAGTAAAACATGCGGCAACTCATTTGACAGATACCCCAACCCAGGAATTTGTGGATTAGTCCACACGCCGTTAAAAAAAACTATGATATCAGCATATATTAGGTGACCGTGGCTGACAAGGGAAGTCAAAGACCGCAAAAAAAGTAAAATAGAAGGCATATAATATTGCAAAGATTAGCGGAAAACTAGAGGATTGGGAAGCTTTTAAAAACTAACAAAGGAAACTAAAAGACAAAAAGGGGAGAGAGATGAAATCTGAAATATGAAGGTTAGATAGCTAATAATATAAAAGAGGATACTTTTGGGTATTTTTAAAGTGGCCTTTGATATGTTCTTGATTAGTAAAAGTGCCAAAGGTTAGGGGGGGTAAGGCAAGAGTATGGGGTTGAGAGTAAAAGATAGGTCAGGCATGATTGAAAAGCGGAGTTGGCTCGATGGGCCGAATTACCTAATTTTGTTCCAATGGTTTATGAAATTTTCCCCGGCCGGTGTTTCAGGGTTAGATGGCACTGGGTTGAGCATCGAACTGGTCTGATGTTATGATTCATGCTATATCTTCTGAGGGACAAAAAGGAACATCTTTGATATCCTTGGAATAGTTTAGCATCTTTGTCAGCATGGATGAGATAGACCAAAGAACCTGCTTCCATGCTGTACAACTCTATGGTTCTCACTAGATTTGCTCATTTTGTAATGAAATTATTTTGATTAGGTACAGAAATCCACTTATGTCCGAATCTACATAAAGAGGATTGATGTTCACTTATAAAATAATTAATTTTATAATGTAAACTTGGCTGCCACCCAAAAATTGATGCACGGGCAATGTCAGGATATCTGGATAAAGATCAAGTTACATTCGGTGTGGATAAGCCAAATGCCTTATGATTTAAAAAAAATCAAGAATTAAATGGTCTTTGCATATAACATCAAGAGATACCATCGGCATGTAAGAAAGGCATGTGTACTTTGTGTAAGGAAAATTGATGAAAGTAATTAAATAATCAAGGCCAGAGTATTGATGAAACCAAGAAACCCTCTGTTTCCTGAATAACCGACGTTAACCTTGATTTGTACGGGTGTCAGGGGTTATGGGGAGAAGGCAGTAGAATGGGTTAGGAGGGTGAGAACGATCAACCATGATGGAATGGCAAAGTAGACTTGATGGGCCAAATGGCCTCATTCTGCACCTATCACATGACCTTATGACATTATGACCTAAGCATTCAATGTTCTTTGGAAGACTTTAATATCTAATAGCTGGTAACTCTACAATAACCCCAAAATTATAGCAGAAAATATGCAAGTAAAACAATTAGCTCCAATGTCAGTCATTCCCTTTCTAGAAAATAAGTGACTCAACATGTTTACGAGCAGAAGGAAGATAAACTTCTCACGCTAACAAAAAGTTCAGACTTAAAAATGTCATCTTGATAGCAGAAGGCATTAGCAATCCCAATGTGGAAAACAGACGTGTGGTCAGGATGTACTGGCATTTAATTCTCACCTCTGTGACATCTGCGACGTGCATGTTTAGCAAAGCAGAGTTGATTTGCTGCTCAGTTACATTTGCGAGGGTGGAATGTGAGCATAATTGAGCTTTGGATGGAGTTAATTCCTGATTTCCACCTATTATGAGCATATTGTGTTTTCAGCAGAAGTAACACAAAGGTAGATATATAATTTCAATCTCATCAGCTGAAGCTGATGTTAGTTTGTCATTCATATTGTCCTTCTGTTGGGAGTTCTGGTAGCACATTCTTTCTTAGTTCCAGTTTCAAGTTATATGGGGAGAAAGCAGAAACATGGTACACGGTACTGATTTTGGATGATCAGCCATCGTCATATTGAATGGTGATGCGGGCTCTAAGGGTCCGAATGGCCTACTCAGCACTCATTTTCTATGTTTCTAAGATAGACACCAAAAAGCTGGAGTAACTCAGCAGGACAGGCAGCATCTCGGGAGAGAAGGAATGGGTGACCTTTTTGGGTTGAGACCCTTCTTCAGACTGGTTAGGGATAAGGGAAATAAGAGATATAGGTTTAGTTTAAACTGTTTAACCTATTGGTAAACTGAACAAACATTTCAGCGGTTGACTTTTACATTAGTCCCAGTTGGTTTTCCAAATGGATGGGTTAAAATATTGGGTATAATTACATGAAGTGTTATATAAAGGCATTCTGTTTTAATATTCTAGCCTTTTTTAGTTTCAATACTGAACTGAACTGAACTAAACTTTATTTATTTAAAAACAACCACTGTTGCAACAAAGTGCTGTACATGACTAATCATAAACATAAAACAAAACAATAAAAACATTAAAAGACAGTAAAAACAATAAAAAACAACAGAAACACTAAAACAGGAGCAAAGTCTCATACAGGGTCGAAAGCCAAGGAATAGAAAAGGGTTTTAAGACTAGTTTTGAAAATGGACAGTGAAGGGGCCTGTCTAATGTGCAAAGGTAGAGTGTTCCATAATGTCGGAGCAGCAACAGAGAAGGCTCTATCCCCTCTGAGCTTCCGCTTAGACCTCGGTACCTCCAGGAGCAGCTGATCAGCTGACATGAGGCACTGAGCAGGAGCGTAGGGATAAAGCGGCAACTATTCCAATTGCAGAATAGTTCATTTTCTTGGCTGAAATGAAGGAGAATGCTAAGCATTCCATTATGTCCTTGAGTAAGGATGTTATGTACCTTTGAGAATGAATATTTCATTTATTCGAGCAAAATATAACGCAAAGAAATGTTGGTGAGTTGCATAATAAGTGCTTGCAGATGAGCAGTTCGATGTGCAGATGATTGCTGAGGGAATGTAGTGAAGATCAAGTAGATTTTTTTCCAAGGACTGCGGGTCTGTCATGTGGGGAGAGTGAGTGGAGAAGTCATCATTTTATAGAATTCAGAAGAATGAAATAAATAATTACTTACTCTTTAATGTATCACAAAGCTGCACAACTCAGAGGAAACCCTACACTGATTCTGAGTACTCAACCCTTATTGTAAGAGTGTGAGTACTTAACATTTAATAGGCAAACTTTAGTTGGAACTATAACTATAAAGGTAGTATTCAAGGTCTATATCAAAACTGAAGAGCTTGCAATCCCGATGGATGCTCCGTGCTTGCTGTAGTGTTGGTAGTGCAACCATTTAGTGTAATATCAGCCTGTGCCAATATAATATCGTTCCTGTTTATAGCTTTAAAATATAGCTTGATTCCTCATTTATTAGTTGCTGTTTCTATGGTGTGTGCAACTTTGCAGCTACTGCAGATAATTATCTGACCTTAAAATCCCTGCAATTGTTCAATAGCACTTCTCACCAATTAAGACGTGCCCTTGTCAATTTAATCCTTTGCTGCTTTTGGCGATCTGCTGGGTGTTGGGTAGTACCAGCACAATGCCTTCTATGAAGCATTCGGTATCTTAAGGACCTGTCCCACTTGGCCGTCATTTACGCGACAGGCCGGTAGTGACTGTCGCGTGTGTCTTCATGCATCTTCATGCGTCAGCACAGCCGTCTGGAGCGCGTGACGTTATTTGAGTACCCAGTGGAAATTATTTAGTGCATAATACTGTATTTCCGCTGTATTGCGGATGGTACCCCGCACTGAGGAAATGGCTAAACACCTATTAATTGAGTGACTTTTGTTCGTTCCCTTGGGGGTGTGGGATGGGGGTTCGAATTGACAAGAACTTGACATGTTGTGAGTGAAGCTGGAACAAAAACTAAATAAACAGGTGAAATAATCAGAGCCGACTCAGCATATAATCAAAATACCGAATATTGTTCTTTGACTCCCTGACCTTACAGGCTTAATATCAATTGTGGATTGATCGTCAGCATCAAAGCCGCAGATCTCGCATGGGAAATTATTTTTTTTTTTTTTTTTTTAAAGATAGAAAGTAAGAGAGAAAGAGGAAAAAAAACACAGATGTCAAGATAAAAAAAAGAATGGAATGATTTACTAATAATTCATCATTGGAGATAGGTTTGTGGATTAAAAAGTATAACTTTTCATCTAATCCTGAGTTCAAGCTTCAGTTAGGTTCCCATGCTGAACCGATCTACCACTTCAAATAGTCAATGAATGGAGACCATATTCTAACAAAAAGTTCTTGTTTGTCCATTAAAACAAATCTGATTCTTTCCAGGTGTAGGATTATTTCCATAATCCACATTTTAATTGTGGGGGTTATAGGGCCTTTCCAAAATTTTAGTATTCATTTTTTCCCAGTTATTATACTGTAGTCATACCGAAAGTTTCTTTGGATTTTTTTTAACAGCGTGTGGACTAATCCACAAATTCCTGGGTTGGGGCATCTGTCAAATGAGTTGCCGCATGTTTTACTTTGCTTCTGAAATTCTGTTCCATCGTTACATTTGGAAGTGATGTCAAACATAGCCATTAATACACAGCTCAGCATTGGTATTTTCTTTAAAGAAAATTACTGAGCTACTCCTGTTTTGGTTCTCTTTTGGTACTTTTATCTTTCCTACAAAACTCCACAATTTTTGGTTGTTGACTTCCCTTGTCAGCCACGGTCTCCTCATTCTCCACCTAGAAGCTTTTTCCTCTTTAGGTTGAAAAGATCCTGCATCTTCCAAATTACTTCCAGAAACTCCTGCCATTGCTGCTTCACCATCATTCTTGCTTGAATCTCCCTCCAATTAACTTTAGGCAGCTCCTCCCTCTTGCCTCTGTAGTTACCTTTATTCAACAATTGGTTGAACCTTGATTGGATGGGCTGGACCTTTGAATGGAAATGCATTTCAATGAAGTGCTAGAGATTTAAATCCGTGTTTTTGGATATTTGGTTTGAATTTTTCTTTAACATTTACTTTGCTGGATTAGTTTTGATAGCTCGATGTTTGAGAAGGCAGTGTACCAATTGATTTGCAGGACTATTTAGTTTGTTAGCTATAAATCAGGATTCGAAGTGCTCTGACTGAAGCAGTTCTCTCATGTATCTATCAAAACAAAGACAAGACAGGTGGAGGAAAATGGCTATGTTTCTGTAGAAGGCTTTACTCCTAGTTATCTTCCAAAGTACGCATTAAACCATAGTAGACTAATTTTGTAATGCATGAATGCTTATGGACATGTTGACCATTGTGCCATAATCTACCATTAGATTAACTCACTTTCCATCACCGTACAATTACTATGTTCTATGCATGCTTAGTGAGCATGTGTGTCTGCACACTTCTGTGTGCTATGTTATAGTTTCAAGGTTTCAAGGTCAGTTTATTCTCACATGTACCAATTAAGGTACAGTGAAATCCGATTTACCATACAGCAATACTAAAAAAAAAGCAACAAGACACACAACTACATAAAAGTTAACATAAACATCCACCACAGCAGATTCCCCACATTCCTCACTGTGATGGAAGGAAATAAAGTCCAATCTTCTTCCTCTTTATTCCCCCGCAGTCAGGACGATTGAAGCTCCCACATCCGGTGGTCGAAGCCTGCATGTCGGGTCGATCGATGCTCCAGCAGCCGGTGATCGATGCCCTTGCGTTGGGGTGATCGAAGCTCATGCAGCTTGTAGCTCCTGAAATCAGTCTCTAACCAGGGATCGCAAGCTCCACGATGTTAAAGTATGCAGGCTCCCGCAGTTGGAGCTCCTGAAGTCAGTCTTCAGCAAAGGCCGCCAACTCCTCGATGTTAGGCTGCAGTGCGGACAGAGACACGATATGGAAAAAAATCACATCTCCGTTGAGGTAAGAGATTTAAAAAACTTTCCCCCAATCCCACCACCCACATAAAACAAGCTAAAGAACACTAAAACATACATTTAACACATACTATGAAACAACGAAGAAGGAAGGGGCAGACAGACTGTTGGCGAGGCAGCCATTGCTGGCGCCACCAGGTGGAAGTTATAGGATCATAGCACAGAAGCAAACCCATCAGCTCAATTTGTGCATGTTGATCATTGCAATCAGTTATACAAATCCTATTTACTTGCATCAGGGCAACAATTATTTAGGCATTGATAATTCTAGTGTTTGTCTAGATGTTTCATAAAAGTTACAAGCTTATCTGCCTCCTCCAACTCCTTAAGCAGTGCATTTTAGATTCCAACCTATCTCTGAGTGCAAAAGTCCCGCTCAGATTCCCTCTTTAACTCTGCAGCCAAGCATGGACCTTTGTCCTGTGGGAGCTTCCTATCTTTGGGCCAGGAACATGCTCTGCCTAAACTGTGTGGTAGTGGGTGAGCAATGGCAACCCCACAATAAATTATCAGAATTGAAGTAAATCGAGTCATCCTCAACACCAAGGATCGTGGAAGGCTACCAAGGAGTTTAGTAAATATGTATTGAGTTTTTATGTATACTTTGGTGAACATGACAGAGTGAATGTAAACAAACGCAAGGGCAGTAGAAAATTGATGCAATATTCAAATTACTCACTTCCTTGTCAATAATCCTCCAGTGGCAGATTGACATTTCAAGTGCGGTTAACAGATGTATTCACCCAGAGAGGTGTATCTCATTGCACAGAACAAAATACTTCAGAAAGGAATTCAAGGGAATCAATGTCAGTGGGAACAGGTTTCTACTAAGAGTAACGTGCGGCAATATTCATATTTGTTGTAAGCATTCAAGGCAGTGAGAGGGAGAATTAATTCAATTTTAGGTATGAATTTTTAAAATTGTTGTAACAAGGAACTGCATTTGTGGTTCATAAAAAACAATACAAAGTGCTGAAGTAACTCAGTGGGTTCGGCAGTGTTTCTGGTGAACATGTCAAGGTGCCTAATTCTGGGGCGGGGAGAAGAAAGCTGGAAGGGTAGGAGCGGCAGGACAAAGCCTGGAAAGTCTGAGGATGAGTCTCGACCCGAAACGTCACCTATTCCTTTTCTCCAGAGATGCTGTCTGACCCGCTGAGTTGCTGCAGCTTTTTTGTGACCATCTTCAGTTTAAACCAGTTTCTTCCTACAACTGGTAAGTAATAGGTGGATACAGGTAAGAGGTGGGTTGACAGACAGATGGTTGGACAGAGATAAAAAAGACAAAAAATGGTGTGAGACAAAAAATTGAAGAGTTTCGAATTCTAATGCTAGGGGAAATAATGTAGGTGGAAGCTGAGAGGGATGGAGAGAAAGAGGTGTGAATCCAATTGGGGAACAGGGGAGAGTGGAGGGAAAGAAAAAAGGTGGGGTAGAGAGGAGGGGGGTGTTGGTGATTACCTAAAATTGAAGATCTCAATGCTCATATCGTTGAGTTGTAAGTGACCTAAGCATGTTATGAGATGCTGTTCCTCCAGTTTGCATCTGGCTTCACTCTGGCAGTGTAAGAGGCCCAGGACAGTCAGTCAGCAAATGGGAAGAGGAGTTAGCAAGGAAAATAGTTAGCAACTAGGAGACCCAGTAGGCCTTTGCAGACACAAGTGATTGGCAAAATGGTCGCCGAGCCCATGCTTGGTCTCACTAATGTACAGGAGGCCACATTGGGAACACTGAATGCAGTAGATGAGGTTGGAGGAGATGCACGTGAACCACTGTCTCATCTGGGTGGACTGCTGTGTGCATGGATGGAGGAGGTTTAGGCACAGGTGTAACATTTGGGTGTTACAGGAAACACAGGTACCTGGGGAGAGGGGGACGGGTGGGTGGAAAGGGATAAGTGAACCAAGGAGTTGCAGAGGGATGGGTCTCTGCAGTGAGCGGAAAGTGGTGGGATGGGACGATCAAGTCAAGTTTATTTGTCACATACGCATACGAGATGTGCAGTGAAATGAAAAGTGGCAATGCCTGTGGAATGTGCAAAAACTACAAAACAGAATAGAACAGAATCAGTAATTACATATTGGTGAGAAAACCCCCCAGCAATTTAAAAAAGACAAAACACCACAGTAGTTTGGTACAGTAAGTTAGTCCCTGATGAGACAAGAGTTTACAGTCCTAATGGCATCTGGGAAGAAACTCCGTCTCATCCTCTCTGTATTCAGAACATGACAGCTGAGGCGTTTGCCTGACCGTAGCAGCTGGAACAGACCATTGCTGGGGTGGAAGGGGTCCCCCATAATGTTGCTGGCTCTGGATCTGCACGATGTGATCGGTGGTGGGATTTTGTTCAAGGTGACAGAAATGTTGGAGAATAATGTGTTGGAATTGGTAGCCAGTAAGGACCAAGGGATCTTTATCCTTCTTCTATCGAGGAGGGGGGGGAACTGATCACCAAACTCGGTAACCTGGGCATCGACCCCTCCCTCTGCAACTGGATACTGGACTTTCTAACCAACAGACCCCAGTCTGTGAGGTTAGACAAGCACACCTCTTCAACCCTCACCCTGAACACCGGCGTTCCTCAGGGCTGTGTGCTGAGCCCCCTCCTCTACTCCCTCTTCACCTATGACTGCACACCTGTACATGGTACTAACACCATCATCAAGTATGCAGATGATACAACGGTGATTGGCCTCATCAGCAACAACGATGAGCTGGCCTACAGGGAGGAGGTCCAGCACTTAGCAGCATGGTGCGCTGACAACAACCTGGCCCTTAACTCCAAGAAGACCAAGGAGCTCATTGTAGACTTCAGGAAGTCCAGAGGTGGCACGCACACCCCCATCCACATTAACGGGACGGAGGTGGAACGTGTTTCTAGCTTCAGGTTCCTGGGAGTCAACATCTCCGATGACCTCTCTTGGACCCACAATACCTCTACTCTGATCAAGAAGGCTCATCAGCGTCTCTTCTTCCTGAGGAGACTGAAGAAGGTCCATCTGTCTCCTCAGATCCTGGTGAACTTCTACCGCTGCACCATCGAGAGCATCCTTACCAACTGCATCACAGTATGGTATGGCAACTGCTCTGTCTCCGACCGGAAGGCACTGCAGAGGGTGGTGAAAATTGCCCAACGCATCACCGGTTCCACGCTCCCCTCCATTGAGTCTGTCCAAAGCAAGCACTCGCTGTCTGCGGAGGGCGCTCAGCATCGCCAAGGACTGCTCTCACCCCAACCATGGACTGTTTACCCTCCTACCATCCGGGAGGCGCTACAGGTCTCTCCGTTGCCGAACCAGCAGGTCGAGGAACAGCTTCTTTCCGGCGGCTGTCACTCTACTCAACAACGTACCTCGGTGACTGCCAATCACCCCCCCCCCCCCCGGACACTTATTATTTATTTTTTATTCAAATCGTTTGCTACGTCGCTCTTCAAGGGAGATGCTAAATGCATTTCGTTGTCTCTGTACTGTACACTGACAATGACAATTAAAATTGAATCTGAATCTGAATCTGAATCTGAAGCAGAACTATGGAGCAGAAAAGAAACGCTGGTGAGGGATTCATTTAAAACAGTGGGGGGAAACCACATTTACTAAAGAGGGAGGAAATCTCACTGGCCTCGAATGGAAAGCCTCGCCTCGGAAACAGTGGTGGAGGAGAGGAGAAATTGAAAGTCGGGGATGGTGTATTTTCAAGAAGCAGGATGGGAGCAGATGTGACCCAGGTAACTGCGGGGGTTGGTTGGTTTGTTGTAGTCATCAGTCGATAGACTGTCCCCCTGTAATGGACACCGAGAGATCATAAAGGCGAGAGTGATGTCAGAGATAATGCAAGTGGATTTGAGGACAGAGTGGAAGCTTGTGGTAATGTTAATGAAATAAATGAGTTCTGCACGGGTGCAGCAACAGCCTCGATGCATTTGTCGATGTAACGGAGATAGAGTTGGGGGATGGTGCCAGAGTATGGGTGGAACAAGGATTCTGCAACATTACCAAAAAAAAGGCATGTGTAACTGGGGCCTATGCTAGTGGCCATGGCTACACATTTAACTTCGAGGAAGTGAGGGGAGCCAAAAGTAATGTTGTTGAGGGTGAGGTAGACAAAAGTGCTGGAGAAACTCAGCGGGTGCAGCAGCATCTATGGAGCGAAGGAAATAGGCAACATTTAAACAGGGCCAAAACCTTTCTTCAGGCCTGAAACGTTGCCTATTTCCTTCGCTCCATAGATGCTGCTGCACCCGCTGAGTTTTTCCAGCACTTTTGTCTACCTTTGATTTTCCAGCATATGCAGTTCCTCCTTAAACAACTTGTTGAGGGTGAGGACAAGTTCCACCCTGTCTGTTCAATTGCTGTGGGCTTGATTATTTTACCCCAAACCACAACTTAGGATCTTCAGAGTGACCGGACTATCGACTGGAGGCATTATTGGAGAAAACAAAACATAACATTAGATTGATGCCAGTGAACCAGCAGCTGCTGAATGCTGAATGCATGTAGCTAGCCCGAGTCTTCAGCCAAGAAATTACAATAATAAATCTTCATTCAAAACTCTTGTAGAAGAGTTATGACAATTGTATGCAGTGAAATTCACACTTTCTACGAATGGATACAATGTAGCTATAGTGGTCCCTTGTGTATAATGTCCAAACAATTTATGTGCCCAGCTGGGCAGCACAGTGACACAGCAGGTAGAGAGATGCCTCACAACTCTGCTTCAGTCATGACCTTTCAGCGTCAGAGGCAAGGAAAGGCACTTCACAGACCAATGTTGAGGAGGCGTCAGTGTGGTCAAATCAGAGGAGTGGGCCGCTGGAGGCCCTGTAGCAGCCTGGGGCTTTATTTGATTGGGCGCCGCTCCAAGTGGCCAAGCACGGGGAACGGATGCGGCCTGCAGCAGCATGGAGCGGCGTAGCAGCGGTAGAGAACATTGACGTATCGCCTGGCTGACCCAGGACATAGGATGACCCCTGCGACACTGACCCAGTGCTGCCACCAGGACAACGGGCCTTTATGGCCAAGTTAAGACATTTTTTCAAATAGTTTTGAAGGGTACAGAATGGCACCTAAAACGTTGCAACTCTTATGTAGTGACTAAGTTAGTCTACTTTCTTTCACACATACTTGGTGTGATCGTGCCTAGGGTTGTCCCGGAACTGTGTTGTTTGATTGGCTTGGTAAATGTAAAAATTGTCCCTTGTGTTTGTAGGATTGTGTTAATATACGAGGATCGCTGGTCAGCGCAGACCCGGTGGGCCGAAGGGCCTGTTTCCGCATTGCATCTCTAAACTAAAAGAAGGATTTCATAGTACTTAGGTAGGCTTGACAATGAAGTACCATTGTTTGCATGTTCCCCCTGTGATAATGTGGCTTTCCTATGGATGAGCTGACTTCCTCCAGCATCCCAAACGATATGCAATGTGGTTTGTTATTCAGCCACTGTAAATTTCCTCTGGTCTGCAGGTGAGTGAAGGAATTTGAGAGTTGATTAGAATTTAAAAAAGGGGTCAGGTAAACAGCTGTGAAAAAGGATTTGTGTAAATAGGCAGGAATGACTATCAAAGGGCCAGCTTCCATGCTGAGAACCTCTCTGACACTAATCACAAGTTAAAGATTTGAATGTCATTACCTAACCACAGCCTCCTGACTGATCCTCTGATTGTGAGCAAACATGTTTACTAGCATTTGAAACGGTTTAATTGTGACTGTCTGGTTTTGACCTACAAAAGGCAGCATTAACATAGAAGCATTGCATGGATATAACTGCATAACTATTTTCTTACAACGTGTTAAAAATGTTCTAAATTCAAATTATAATACCATGGAGCTTTGACATGGGGTCAGTTTGAGAAGTTGAATTCATCAGCTTCTTTATCAATGTCAGGTGTCAAATTGGAAATAGGCTAATTATTCACTTCTGTCAAACTTGCTTCAGAGAATGGAAGTGGTCCCCATTAAAACTGCCGCTAAACTGAGTCAAGACTTGAGCCATAACTGCTTTCCAATATAGGTACTTAAAGTACCATTGTTCCTTTGAGGAAAATTGGCTGGGCAATTGGACACAAATGCACGAATTATTTGTGTGTGAAACACTTTGAAAATAAGTTGCTAATATTTCACCCTACTCTGCCTTCATTGCAAGAGGGTAATTGTGCAGGATACTGGTGAGGCCACATCTGGAGTATTGGGCACAGTTTTAGACCTTATGTGTATCCCCTGGACTTTCGCAGAATGCATGGTGATCTTATTGGAAGATTAAAGGTCAAGGCAGGCACAAAAAGCTGGGTCGAATGGCCTCATTCTGCTCCTGTGACATGATCTTATGATCATGATCTTATGATCTTTTGATCATGATCTTATGCTCTTATGATCTTATGATCTTGTGATCTTCTCCCTGGTGAATGTAAATGAGAAATATTAATTTAGGATTTTACATACACCCTCTGGCTCCATACATAGATTATTCTTTTAGTGCTTAAGATGACTAACCTTTTCCCTGGCTACTCTCTTCCTCCAGATAGACTTAGAATGGCTTGGGATTCTCCCTAATAATGCTTGCCAAAGATAATTCCTGGCTCCGTGTTGTCCTGGTAATTTTTCACCAACTCACTCTATGTTTCTCATCTCAGTGCCATGTTCTTCCTTTTTTGTAAACCTTCCTCCTCTATCACCTAAAGTTTCTCCTCATCTTGTCATCTTTGCTTTCATCCCCAGCAGAACACTTTGTCCGCCATGAATTTATTTGCAAGCATCTGCTCCCAATCTACCTTTTGCCTGGTCCTCTCTTGTGCTCTTGTAATTAACCATTCCCCAATTCAAGACTCAACTTAAGGACCAACCCTATTCCTTTTCATAACGACCTTGATGACCAGGAGCGAAGTAGACGGCAGAAAAGTGGTGAACATTGCCCAGTCCATCACGAGTACCGACCTCCCCACCATCGAAGGGATTGCCTCAAAAAGGCAGCCAGCATCATCAGAGACCCACATCACCCTGGCCACACACTCATTTCACTCCTGACATCCGGAAGAAAATATAGGAGCCTGAAAACTGTAATGCCCAGGATCAGGAGCAGCTTCTTCCCTACAGCCATCAGACTATTAAACAATGCAATACGATAGTATATCCAAAGGCAGAAACTAAATGAGGTATCAGTCCCCAACTGAAACTCCCATGACCACATATTGACACCTATATTATTAGCCTGTCCATCAACCTCACTGATAACGACAAGTGAAAAAAGTTAATATGATAAAATAAAATTAGAGCAGATTCAGTCAAAGAAAGGAAATGGGAAAATGTGGAAAAGCTCTCGCTCCAGTCCTCAGCATCAATCTTTCACCCTGAAAATTAATTCTTGCACTTGCCTATTCTTCAACGCTGATTCAATTCTAAAATGATTTGTTCTCTGGGAAACAGTTTGGGATATTGCAAGGCCATAAAAGTGGTGATAAATTCAGGTTTTTCCTGTCTGTCTGAACTTGGGGAATCAGACAATTCAAAAAACTTTGTATAACTTTGGCCGGCACCTTGCAGCAGCAGTAGAGTTGCTACCTTACAGGGCTTGCAGCGCTGGAGACCCGGGTTCTATCCCCACAACACGTGCTGAACGGGGTTTGAACGTTCTCCCCGTGACCTACGTGGGTTTTCTCTGAGATCTTCGGTTTCCTCCCACACTCCAAAGACGTGTAGGTTTGTAGGTAAATTAACCTTGGTGTCAGTGTAAATTGTCCCTTGAATGTGTAGGATAGTGTTAATGTGCGGAGATCGCAGGTCGGCGTGCAATTCAATTCAGGGTCTGATTCAATGCTGTATTTCTAAACTAAACTAAACTAAACTAAACTAAATCAACACTGTTTGGTCCATGAATACATTGTTATAAGCTGTTGGAAAATTGTTTAGTGAGTAGGATAGTAGCAAAGCTTTCCAAAAGAGATCTAATCGGAATCTGGATGAGATATACAAAGTTTCCATGAATTGGCTGATTTACAGATTATGGTGGGAATGAGATAGAGTTGTTGCCAAGAACAGATTCAGAACAAGAACACAGTTGCAGGACTCAAACCAGAAGGTCTAATTACATTTGTCAAATACAACTGATATGGGAAAACAAACAGGATGTTGTATCTCAATGGAAAGATGCAATTAGATACTTGATAGACACATTCAATGCTTTGGTGCAATTGCAGCCCTCTCATAATTGTAGCATACATGGCAACAATCAACCATTTTGTGTAAGTCACCCATTTAAGAGTCATGTCACTCACCACCCCCACACAAGGCTTTATAAAGTGTCTCTACTTCCTAGTAAATTTCCCTTCGCATGTCATTAATTGTACTGTGTGGATAAAAATAAATAATTTTTCTTAAAAGCTGCCCATCTCCCTAGGTTTGCAAAGGGCAAACATTGCAATAATTAAATAAATTATTTGTTTTGCAGTATGTAATGCCTAAAACATCCTGCACCACCAGCTGCATTCAAAGGGCTAGCAAGGCTGCAATGGGCCAAATGGTCTCCTGTATTTTACTATACTTTCAATTTTAGAGATACAGCATGGAATTGGTCCTTCATCCACCGAGTCAGCATCGACCAGTGATCACCTCGTAAACCACACTATCCTGCACACTAGGGTTAATTTACAATGTTTTCTACCAAAGCCAATTAACCTACAAAGCTGTATGTCTTTGGAGTGTGGGAGGAAACATGAGTACCTGGAGAAAACCCATGAAGTCACAGGAAGAACGTACAAACACTGATCAGACAGCTCCTGTAGTCGTGCAGTCAGTGCTGTATCATTGTATAATGGAAATATTTGCAATATATTTAAATACATTTAAATATATTTAAATATATTTGCCATATTTAAAGAAAAACAAACATTATCTATTGTCATTCTTATCTTCATTAGTATCTGTATTCTAGTAAGGACATCTTTCTTGGATTCATTCTTAGAAACAAAGCAAATATATCACATATCTTTTGTTATCTTCAAAAAAGTGATGCAAAATCTTCTAATTGAGCCTCTGTAGTTCACATGGTCACAGTGCTATCATGGAGGGAGCTTCAAGACATCCAAGACATGGCCGCAGTATATATCCTACTAAGCCTGCATGCAATGTGGAGCAGAACATCTAGGTTATTATCCTTTCAAGCGAGTCAAGTCAAGAGTGTTTAATTGTCTTTTGTCCCAGATAGGAGAATTAAATTCTTACTTGCTGCAGCACAACAGAATATGTACACATAATACACTGTAAACAATATGATAAACGAGAGAGCAAAAGAAAATTCACTGTTTATATATATTTACCCACAAGTACCCACAGATACACAATATATATATACACACCCACAAGCACACACAGCACACGCGCACACGCACACACACACACACACACACACACACACACACACACACACACACACACACACACACACACACACACACACACACACACACACACACACACACACACACACACACACATACACACACAGAAACATATATCTATATTACTAAAAGTAAGATCTTGACCACTTCCTGTTTTTCTGTTTCATTATTTTAGAAAAAACGCTGCCACTTACGGCTGTGATTTTTGGTCATTTTACTCAGTCCCCCTCAGCTGCGCAGGACAAGAGGATTTTTCCCATAGATGAAAAATTAAAGAGTTATTAATGTTTAAAACATGTTGAGATTCTCTCTGCTGCCCCTGCTGGTGGGAGGGGGGAGGGACTATAAAACCCGGAAGTGTTGTGCCTCAGTTGGTCTCTGCAAGATGGGGGAAGTGAGAGGGTCATGTCTCTCAGTCTGAGCTGTGAATAACACAGAACACAGGTCTAATAAACTGTGAGTGTGGTTTTATTGTCCTTGAGTGCCCTTAATGTTTAGGTTGAAGTAAAAGCTCTGCAAATGTTTGCTGGGGTAGGTTTGGGTTGAAGTAAAAGCTCTGCAAATGGTTGCTGGTGGGCCCACTTATGGCTGTGATTTTTGGCCATCTTACTCAGTCCCCCTCCGCTCATCAGGTGCAGAGGATTCTTCCCATCAATGAAAAATAAAAGTGTTTAAAAAATGATGAGAATCTCTCTCCTGTCAATCACGCCATGAAGGCAACATCTTTTCCGGTGGGAGGGGGGAGGGATTATAAAACTCAGAAGTGTGGGTGTGGCTCAGTCTCTGCATGATGGGGGAGGGAAGGTCACAACTCTGTCTGAGGTGTGAATCAACTGAATACACTGAATGTCTACTGAACTGTTGGTGTGTTTTTTTTAATGTGGTTTTATTGTGGTTTCACCTTGCTTGAAATGGTATGAAACTGCATTTGAATGTGATGGCCTTGCACCCTGCCTGAAATGGTATGAAACTGCACTTGAATTTGGTGGCCTTGCACCTGCTTAAAGTGTAGGAAATTGGTGGAGAGGTGGAATATTGCGTTGGGGGATCAGCCCTCCTGTGTGAACATGGGACCCTTGGGATACATACACACACACACACACACACACACACACACACACACACACACACACACACACACACACACACACACACACACACACACACACACACACACACACACACACACACACACACACACACACACATATGTATGTATGTGTGTGTGTAAATGTATATACACTCACATATACATACATACTCAAAACACTAACAATAGTAGTGCAATAATAATAATCTATTGTAGTTCAGAGCTTATTTGAGGTTGTAGTGTTTAATAGCCTGATAGCTGTGGGGAAGCGGCTGTTCCTGAACCTGGACGTTACAGTTTTCAGGCTCCTGTACCTTTTTCCTGATGGCAGTGGTGAAATGTGTGTGTGGCCAGGATGGTGTGGGTCTCTGATGATGCTGGTTGCCTTTTTGAGACAGCGACTCCGATAAATCCTTTAGATGGTGGGGAGGTCAGAGCCGGTGATGGACTGGGCAGTGTTCACAAATTTTTGCAGTCTTTTCTGCACCTGCGCATTCAAGTTGTCGAACCAGGCCATGATGCAACCAGTCAATATACTGTACACCTGTAGAAGTTCAAGAGAATCCTCTTTGACATACCGAATCTCCTTAATCTTCTCAGGAAGTAGAGGCGTTGATGTGCTTTATTTATAATTGCTTCAGTGTGCTGGGTACAGGAAAGATCTTCGGAAATATGCACACCCAAGAATTTGAAGTTTTTTACTCTCTCCTCCATTGTCCCGTTGATATAAATAGGATTGTGGGTCCTCATCCTTCCTCTTCCTGTTGAATGCTAGAACTCATGAGTATCGTGGATTTTAATTTTTGAGTTGCAACGCCCTGCAGTATTTGCTGGTAAGGGCATGTTAGGGCACACTGCAGCCATGATGCAATACTGGTGGAAGGCTACGGGAACACAAGAACACAAGAGAATATAAACAGGACTAGAGCAGCTGGCCTCTCAAGACTGCCCCATCATTCAATATGATCATGGCTGATCAACTTCAGATCTCAACTCCTCCTCTGTGCCAGTCCTTCAAAACCCCAAATTCCCCAATATTTCCAACATGTATCTACTTAGTCATAAGGTCATACTGCACAGTCAAATGCCCTTCAGCCCATCTTGACCGAAACACAAATCCCACATGCCTGCGTTTGGCCCATATCCTTCTAATACTTTCCTATCCATGAATCTAAATTCTTTACACACTTCCACTTCAAATACTTCTAAATACTCCAGCCTTCACAATACTCTGGGCCATAGAATTCAAGACATTTGCTACCCTTAGTTGGAATACATGTCAATGTTTTATCAATTTTAAATGTCTGGTTCTTTATCTTAAAATTATCTCCCATCATTTGACACTCTCCACTGGAGAAAACATCTCGATGTCTCTCCTGCCAATGCCCCACTAGGATCTTGTATGTTTCAATAAGATCTCTCCATATTGTTTTAAATGCAGAGGAATTCAGATCCAACCCATTTAGTCTCTCATTGGGACAACCCACTTACCCTAGGAATTAGTCTGATGAATCTCCCGCAAACTGCTGCTAAATCCATTCTTAGGTAGGAGACCAAAGTTGTGTGCAATATTCTAGGTGTAGCTTCATTAACAGCCTTTAAAATTGTAACAACATTATTTCTAAACTTCAAATCTTTTGCAATAAAGGCCAATACACCATTGCTTTCTGAACTACATTCCTAGTATGAAGATATCAGTTGATTCACTCCTAGGAATGTCTTCTCAACTTTGGCACAAGTCCGCAGATGATGCCAGTTTCCTCCTAGATACACCTAACATTCTACATTGAGTTGCAGCCCACATCGATCCTTGTGTTGAAATCATTTTCAGGAGAAGTGAGATTACAAATAATACATTAAAGAATTATAGTGTCTGATTGATCTAGCTATCTTTTCATTCTTCAATGCAGACATGGACAGACATGTCTGCCACTGAATGAAATATTTTATATGTATCTAGTCGAAATGAACAACATTTATCAACTTAGAATTAAGAAACAATACAGGTAGAATCACATTATTGGGACTGTGTGGGAAGAAATTGCCGATACTGATTTAAACTGAAGATTGGCGCAAAAAGCTGGAGTAACTCAGCGGGTCAGACAGCATCTCTGGAGAAAAGGAATATGTGACATTTTGGGATAAGACGTTTCACATTATTACTCTATCACATTATTGGGACTGTTCCCTAGGCCTTCAACTCATGGTAGGAGAGAGGTTACAGAGGGACCTTACAGAATAACTGAAGGATGCGCAGTCAGAGAAGTGAAGATTCTCAATTATAGATTAGGATGGCAACATAATGGGCAAATGCAGTAAAGAGTTTCTGACATTGAAGGAGTATTTTCTTGATTCTGATATTTCTGACCCAAGGGGGCAGCTAAAGTTACTTGTCTAGGTCTGGGAAATGTCCCAGCCCAAGTGAAGCAAGCATTAATGGGAAAACATCCAGGAAATAGCAATTGTAATCTCATAAGATTTACAGTCTTTAAATAGTTATAAAGGTAAAAGTAGTGAGTTAACGATGGCCAATTGATCATGAATGGTCTGCCCTGGATATATTTGAATTAGCTTGGCAGGCAAAATTATAATTGAACAATGGAACGCCTTTTACAGGAGATGTTTAATCTCCAGGATTCAAGCCAGAGCTCTCTTTAGGATGAGAAATATTGAAAGTAGAAATCAGGCTTCTCCATTTGCCAAGTTTCTATGATAGTCAACCAACTGATTAGAGGAAATTTAGATGAGAAGTGAAAAATAAATAATGTAAAGGAAAGAGTGGAAAAATCAAAGCTGCAATCATAAAATGGAATCCAAAAATATGTTCTAGGCATGTGAATGGGAAGGGTTGGATAAGGAGAGGTGTGAGAGCCACACCTGATCATGGAATCTTCTTATGGAGACAGCTACGACATCTGTATTGAACAATAGTCTTTACAAAGGAGGAAGCTGTGGTCTCAATGCATTTCGTTGTCTCTGTACTGTACACTGACAATGACAATTAAAATTGAATCTGAATCTGAATCTGAATCTCAACAAAGGAACTTGGTATAAATGTAAATTGTCTCTAGTGAGTGTAGGACAGTATTAATGTGCAGGGATCGCTTGTCTATGAGGACTCGGTGGGCAAAGGGCCTATTTCCATGCTGTATCACTAAAACTAAAAAACAAAACTAAAACAATGCAGTACATCAGATAGCATCTGTGGATAGTGAACTATTTTTTATGACTACTACCAATTTGCTTCCTAGTCTGCCCATGCAACAATTATAATGGATTCTGGTCAGACTCCACTGGAAGTACCTGGCGAGAGGGTGGTTTCGATGGCAAGGGATGAGTTAACCAGGGAGTTGTGGAGGGAACGATGTGTTTAAGATCTCTGCGGAAAGCAGAAAGGGGTGGAGATGGGACGATATGACTTGTGTTGGGATCCCGATGGAGGTGGTGAAAATGTCGAAGGGTTACGGCTGATGGGGTGAAAGGTGAGGATTAGGGGGACTTGTTGATTAGTAGAGGTGTCAGATGTTATGGGTGCAGGCAGGAGAATGGGGTTAGGAGGGAGAAATAGATCAGCCATGATTGAATGGCGGTCTAGACTTGATGGGCCAAATGGGCCTAATTCTACTACTATTTCTTATGATCTTATGACCTCATGACTCTGTCTCTGTCATGACTGGGGTGATATGGAGCAAGAGCATGGAGCGATACTGAGGAAACATGTGTGAGGGCCCCATCTATAATAGAAGAGGAGAAACCCCTTTCCCTGAAGAATACAGACATCTCGGATGTCGTGGTATGGAACATCTCATCTTGGGCACAGATGCGGCGGAGACAGAGGTATTGGGAGTAGGGGATAAAGACTTTGCAGGAGGCAGGGTAGGAAGAAATGTAGTCTAGATAGCTGTGGGAATCAATGGGTTTGTAACAGATATCAGTCGATAGTCTATCTCCTGTGATGGAGCGGTGAGGTCAAGAAAGGAGGAGGGAGGTGTCGGAGATGGTCCAATTGAATTTGGGAACAGGATGGAAATTGGTAGTGAAGTTAATGAAGTCCATGAGTTTTACATAAGTGCAGGAGGTAGCACCAATGCAGTTATCAATGTAGTGGAGTTAGAGTTCAAGGAGAGGGCCAGTGTACGCCTGGAAAAGGGATTTATCAAAGTACCCTTTTCTCCAGAGATGCTGCCTGGTCCTCTGAGTTACTCCAGCACTTTGTGTCTATCATTGCTTTAATATTTAATTAAATTACATTTTTAATACAGTTTTAAATGAGGTTTTGGAGAATACATTGGATATTTGAAGGATGTTGTTTTGCTGCATTTTCCTTATTTGAAATACCTTATTAAAATTAATTGCTTTTTGAAATTAACCTTCAAAAATTGATACACATAACTACCATCTAGAGATATCACATGCATTACATAATGAATTGTTCTTCTGCAACCATGGTATTATCCAGTTATACCTGTACAAATGTCTTCATTAAACAATTACAAAGATGACATCCCTTTGATTAGGTGATTAATATTATTGCTATCCACAATTCTGATACTTTGGTTATCTTTCTTTTGTCTGAAGAAGGGTCTCAACCCGAAACGTTACCTATTTCCTTCGATCCATAGATGCTGCCTCACCCGCTGAGTTTCTCCAGCATTTTTTGTCTACCTTTCTTTTGTCATCGTTCTTTTGAGATACAGATATCACTGGTAATGATTTTGAATGCAATAAGCTTCTTTGAGCAGCAACCAACAAGTCTTTAACATTTTGTCATCAGTGTTAGCTATTGAAATGAAACATTTCCATTTTAATAGTTGCCTTTCAAAGTTATTTCAGGACATCTAAAGATTTTTACAAACAACACTGAGTATAGTGACTATTGTAAGGCAGGTGTTTTTATTTTGACTGAACAATATTTAATTACAATACCACCTGTATCTTATTTTGCTCTACATTTTTATATGGGTTTTCATTTTCCTCACAGTGGCACAACAGCAAAGCTGCTGCCTCACAGCTCCAGAGAGACACAGGTTCAATCCTGACCTTAGGTGCTGTCTGCATGGAGATTACACGTTCTCCCTGAGACCATATGAGTTTCCTCCGAATGCTCCGGTTTTCTCCCACATCCCGAAGACGTGCAGGTTTGTCGGTTAATTGGCTTCTTTAAGTTGCCCCTAGTGTATCAATGCAAAAGTGGGATAACATAACTAGTGTACGGGCCAATTGATGGTCAGTGTGGACTTGGTGGGTCAAAGGACATTTCCACACTGTATCTCTAAACTAAACTAAACTTATTACTTTTGAACCTCTTCTACAAACAATCATTTGAGTTACTAAACGACAAAACCTCCCACGAAAGGTGCCTGATCTGTTATGTTTCCAGCATTTTCTGTTGCTGTTTCATAGAATACAGAACAGGAACAGGCCCTTCCGCCCACAAGGTCTCTGCCGAATATGATGCCAAAAATAAATGAATCCTTTAGAAACATAGAAACACAGAAATTAGGTGCAGGAGTAGGCCATTCGGCCCTTCGAGCCTGCACCGCCATTCAATATGATCATGGCTGATCATCCAACTCAGTATCCCGTACCTGCCTTCTCTCCATACCCCCTGATCCCCTTAGCCACAAGGGCCACATCTAACTCCCTCTTAAATATAGCCAATGAACTGGCCTCAACTACCTTCTGTGGCAGAGAGTTCCAGAGATTCACCACTCTCTGCGTGAAAAAAAGTTCTTCTCATCTCGGTTTTAAAGGATTTCCCCTTCATCCTTAAGCTGTGACCCCTTGTCCTGGACTTCCCCAACATCGGGAACAATCTTCCTGCATCTAGTCTGTCCAACCCCTTAAGAATTTTGTAAGTTTCTATAAGATCCCCTCTCAATCTTCTAAATTCTAGAGAGTATAAACCAAGTCTATCCAGTCTTTCCTCATAAGACAGTCCTGACATCCCAGGAATCAGTCTGGTGTACCGTCTTTGCACTCCCTCTATGGCAATAATATTCTTCCTCCATCCCTCCATTCCCTGTATATCCATGTGCCGATCAAAAAGAATCCTAAAAAACATCATAATTTCTGCTTCCACCTCTACCCCCACCCCTGACAGTGTGTTACTGGCACCTCTCTAAAATATTTGCCCCCCCCATAACCTCCTTATAGCTAATACCCTCTAATCAAGGCAGCATCCTGGTAAACCTCTTCTGAACCCTCTCCAATGTCTCTATATCCTTCATTAAATGGGACGACCAGAACTTCACAATTAACCTAATAAAGCTGCAACATAACTTCTTGCCTCTTAAAGTCAATGTCCCGATCAATGAAGACACGTATAATGTACAGTATGCCTTTTCTAATGCTATGTACTTGTGTTAGAATAGAATAGAATAGAATAGTTTCTTTATTGTCATTGTAACATGGACCATGTACAACGAAATTTAAAATGTCAGCCAGTCAGTGCAGCATTCAAACATTTCTAAAAGCTAACGATACATACACGGTAAAATAATAAAGATAAACAACTAAATAAATATCACGAACACAGCACGCATGCACACCCAACCCTCCATCCTTCTGTCGATTTCACAGTTACCACAGTCCCTTAGTCTGTATCGCCCCTGCGTTCCTTGGCGGCTACATTTAGTGCCTTTATAGCAGTGGGGTAAAAACTGTTTTTGAGTCTGTTTGTCCTTGTCCTTGTAGATCTGTACCGTCTGCCTGACGGCAACAGTTCAAACAGGGAGTGTCCGGGGTGGGAAATGTCCTTTATGATATTCTGGGTTTTTTTGGTGCAGCGGGAACTGTGTAAGTCCTCCAAGGTAAGGAGAGGGCAGCAGACAATCCTCTGGGCGTTGTCAATGGCCCTCTGGAGCACTTTCCTCTGAGCCGCTGTGCAGCTGGTGTACCACACGCATACACAGTATGTTAGTATGCTCTCAATGAAGCACCGATAAAAGGACAGCAGCAGGTGTTGCTTCTTTCAGGGAGTTATGGACTTGGTACTAGGTCCAAAATGATGGAGCAACTCAGCGGAACAGGCAGCATCTCTGGTATGAAAATGAGAGATCAAAGAGGGAGAGGGAGACTTGGGGATATGGAAGGGTGAGATGTGAAAATGAGAGATCAGAGAGAGAGAGAGAGAGATCTCTCATTTTCACACCTAACCCTTCTATATCCCTATATCTCCCTCTCCCCTGACTCTCAGTCTGAAGGTCTCGACATGAAACGTCACCCATTCATTCTATCCAAAGATGCTGCCTGTCCCTCTGAGTTACTCCAGCATTTTGTGTCTATCTTCAGTGTAAACCAGCATCTGCAGTTCCTTCCTGCACACTACATTTGATGTCTCTCCTTCTCCCTCTTATGCACAACCTCCTACTGCAAGATACCATGTTGCAAGCTACTTTGGTTTTCATTCAGATGGTCATGGGAAGTACGTACCCGTTTGATATAACCACTTACACAAGCAAATAACAAAGATCATATACAGATCAACTTGAAGAGAGCAAGCTGCCAATAACTGGTAGCATCAGGTACAATGAAGCATTGGAAATCATACCACATGGTGCATTCAGTTCTAAAAAGGTGCACTTACATTTAATACACAACATGGATAGAATTAGTTTAAGAAGGAACTGCAGATGCTGGAAAATCGAAGGTAGAGAAAAGTGCTGGAGCAACTCAGCGGGTGTGGCAGCATCTATGGAGTGAAGGAAATAGGCAACGTTTCGGGCCGAAACCCTTCTTCAATGGATATAATTAGTTTTTGTGGACCATCATTCTGCATTTCACCTCAGTTCCCATAACTCTCAGCATAACGATCACACAAAAACTTGCCAGAAATATTTTCATCTGGCTACTTCATAAACTTCTCATTCATTTTAAGGCGACTCTAAGTGTTCAGTTCAAGCAAAAGTACAACACTGACAAATGTACAGCGAATCTAGGGACCCAGCTATCTAGGGAGGGCAGCTGTTCTTGTCAGCAGATGGTTCCTAGGACTAAGTCTCGAAGGACCTGGCATTTAGCCAAAAAGATATGAAGAGCATATGATGAAGATCTTCTTTGCACAGAGAATGGTTGCCACTTGCAATGGTGATGAAAGAGAATTAATAAGGGCTTTCAAAATGGAATTGGATAGAGTTTGGCATGCTAGGTTAATGTCTGGAAGATGAAAGGAAGCAACAGGCTGGAACTGGGTTAAAGATCTGAGTGCAGACACATAGCATGATCATCACCATCCGATTCATCCCAAGCACACAGTTGGGATGAGAAACATGCATCAGTGGCCAAAACCAAGATGCTTCCTTGTGCTGATTGGTCATAGAATTTGTACAGCACAGAAACAGGCCCTTCAACCTGCCATGTTAATGCCACCTTTTTGACCATTTGCACTAATCCCCTTTGCCCTGTCTGAACCATATCCTTCTTTGCCTTGCTCATTTGTGTCTGTCCAAATGTCCCTTAAACATAGTGATTGTATCTGAGTCCATTACCTCAGGCAGCTCTTTCCCGATATTGAGAAATGTCTGTGTACGAAAAGACTTATTCCTCAGATCCCCTTTAAAACTCATTACTCTCACCTTAAACTTGTGCCCTCTTGTTTTTCGTACCCATACCTTTAGAAAAAAAGATTTTGACAATCTGCGTTACCTACTCCTCACATTTGATACCATCATTTCATACCCTTGATGGTCTGTCAGTTGATAGAACATCAATGTACCAATAAAAATGATGATGTTATCAATAAACTTGTTTACACCACGATGTGCACAGAAACAAATAGTGCTTACTTGTAGTAGACCCCCCTCGGTCATGACTGACCATGGGTGATTCATCCTGGTCGGATGCAAACCTGGGCGATGTCATATGGAGGACGGGCTGTTGCCCATGCAGCACGTCCCCCGTCTACATGTCGCTGATCGATCCAAAGGAACAGCAGGACCGTTACAGTTTGGCACCAGCGCCATCGCAGGAGCTGCCAGAGCGAGGTTGTAGACATCGATGAACTGCCTTAGCGGCTTCGACTCTGGATTTTCTTGAGGTTTACTCCTGGAACCTTTTCTATGACTGGATATGGCCACAAGGCAGTGGAGGTTTTCCCTCTCCTAGATGGACTTTCTTCTCAGATTGACGAGCCCCATCTGCCTGAGACTCATGAGGGTGGGAGCGTCTACCTTCCCGTGCAGGTCTATAACATCTGCCCACTGCCCAGTATGCTACAGTATTACTTGTATGCTCCACTGAAATGAACAAAGTCTCTACATTCCACCAGCCTCTGCTTTGCACCGGTTCAGCTGAGAGGCTTCCAGTATAACTGGTGTGAAACTATGGGACCAAGTTAGTGCCATCTTCCACACATCTGTATGGAAATCCCAGACTTCCTACCCAGAACAATTCACTTTCTCAGGAAGTTCTCTCCATTATCTCTGTTTCTCTCTGTACACCTGCTGCCCAACTTGCTGAATAATAACCAAGTCCTATTATTTATATCAGATTTCTAACATCTGCTGCATTTAATTTTGTGTTAAGATTTTGTTTTGTTTAATTTAGTTTAGAGATACCACACGGCAACAGACTCTTCGGCCCACAGAGCCCGCGCCGACCAACGATCCCCGCACATTAACATTATCCTACACACTAGGGACAATTTACAATTTTACCAAGTCAATTAACCTACAAACCTATACGTCTTTGGAGTGTGGAAAGAAACCAGAGCACCCAGAGAAAACCCACGTGGTCACAGGGAGATTGTACAAACTCCATACAGACAGCACCTGTAGTCAGGATCCTACCCGGGTCGCTGGCACCGGAGCAACTCTACCACTGCACCACTGTGCCACCCTTTTTTTTAACTGTTTGCAACGATTTAGCAGGAGCGGCCCTGTTGAAACGAGGAGGCTTAATAGTGTTCAACAAAGGAAGGGTTAAAATTTGTCAAGTGAAACTTTGCATCAGACATTTCACATCACGTCTTTATTTTGCAAACAGATCGAGAGCAGATGGGAAAAGTAAGCATCATTCATGCGTATTGATGTGGATCTGAAAAACCCCCACAAAATCAAGAGCAGCAAGCAAAGGAGGAAAAACTTGGACAGATTGTGTTTTGAATCAGGTGAAATCCTTGAGTCTGTACTGCAAATTCCAGCCTTTAAATAAGCTGCATGAGCAGAGGCTCCGTTGCACTCACACCACACTACAGAGGCACTGCTGAACACGAAAAACAACTTTCTAATTTTTAGTTTTTATTCTTCAACATTCGTTCTATATTTTTTTTTAGGCCATTGGCAAACATCTGACAGTATGCTATAATGACTTCAATTTCAATTTTTCAGTTTGCATTATTACCTTTCATGATACAGGTGAACAAGATATGAAATCAGATAATTGTTACTGCGGGCATGAAGACCATAAGGCCCATCAAACATCAGCTGGCTCTTTTTTCACGGCCCTTGCAAATTATTCTGTCCAATTGTGGCTATCCAATTCTCCGTCTATCCAGCCTTACAAGCAATGAATTCCAGATCCTAACCACTCCCCAAATCAACTAGTTATTCATCACATAGGTCTTATATAGTGCAGCACAGTGACAGAGATGCAGGTTCAATCCTGATCTCAGGTCTGTGTGAAGTTTTCACATTCAACCCTGTGACAGCTTAGGTTTCCTCCATATGCTCTGGTTTCCCCCCACAGCCTAAAGATGTGCGGGTTTGTAGATTAATGGACTTCTGTTAATTGCCCCTAATGTGTAGGGAGTAGATAAGAGAGCGGGGGAATTCATTCAATAGATTATTGTAGTGAAATCATCCTGGGGTACTTATTCTCCTGAATAGAGCTACTGTATTTGATTTTTATTCTTGATGAGGAAGAGCCATCTGCAGTAAAGAAATCTGACGAGAGACTGGAGGGTGAATTCTAATCCAGTTGAAACTAAATGAATGAAAGTTCTTTATCAGCTGCCTGCAAGGGCACCACGTGAAATACATTTCCACGATGCCCCAGGTCCAAACAGGTCATAAAACTGTCAGTCAAGATTCTTCTGGGATGACCCACTGAATGCTAGCAAAAGAAATGGAAAATGTTCTGAATATTCTGACGAGTGGAAAGAAGATTATACTTTACTTCATGTTGGATCTGGCATGATCTGACTGCTTAGAGCAAAACGGTTACAAACAAGAGATAAAGTAAAGTTACTAACATTGAAATGCATGAGCTTGATGGGCAGTGTATTAAATAATAATGGTCAATCTGAAAACAAAGGCACACAAAATTGGCATTTCTCCTCTGTAAGGGCACCTAATGAAGATTTATTCTTGCAAATTATTTCCATCAATAATGCACAATTATAATTTCCATAAAATGATTGGCAAATTAAATGGGACTTTCAATGATTCAGTGAGGGAGAGAACCTGTTTAGTGATGTAATGCATATCATGAAAGCCAGCATTAAGAGGTAAGAATATTTTGTTTATTTTTATAGATTGGATTTGTAGGAGCCGTGTGATTGCTTAATAAATGCTGATCCAATGACATTGATTATTTGGACAACTGAACAAAACTATAAACAAGCTTAAGATTTTAATCAATGTATTCATAGAAATCTGACAATTAAATCAAATGGTCAGAAGCAATGAAAATAATAGAAGGTACTGCACATAAACTAAGGTCACCTGTAGATATTTCAAATGATCTTAGAAACATGTGTCTTCCGAAAGTGAAGAAATGTATTAATTCAGTGTCCACATCCAATACGAAAAGAAATCGTGGAGGATGGTGACGTGGGAGGAGGGAGTGGAGGGGAAGAGATGCAGATTTTAACAGGTGGATAGTACAGGACTGCCCAGTCAACAGATCTGCAGGGAGAGAGGCACAGCTGATTATAAGTACTGAGATTTACTGCAATATTTGAAATCAGACTCAACTGGTGCAATATACATTGTAGTCTGGAAACTTTTATTTTAAGTGAAAATGCTTTCTATAAGGCAGTCAAGGTCTAGACGATATTTGAAGGAAGTTTGATTTCTAATTGGTATTGAAATGGTGTATAAGTGGGGGAGGATCATGTTTCAAATATTTATCAAGGCCCCTTTTTGGGAGCTGAGGTTTGTTGGTCAAGTTCACATAAAATAGGTTCAGGACTTATGGCACTAAATGTAAAAAACAAAACAAAACAAAATCAACATCAATATATGATTAATCCACTCCCATAGATTTTGCCAACATAACTTGCACTATTGATTAACTGCTTGCCACATCGTCGGACCAAGATTAAGAGGTTAGCACCAGTTAAAGAGAACACATTAGCTCTTAGCAAGCTAGAACACAGTGTAGGAAGTCAAATGTACTTTCTTCAACAAAGATGCATGATGCAGCATGAAAAGAGTCCCAACCCTATGATCACCACCACCATGGACTTCAAATACTGCACAAGATGTGTCGGCATAGGAATTTTTTAAAGTAGCATTTCTGCAGGAGTTCTGTACACTTCAATGAAGTTCTAGCTGATGGAGATGTTTTTAGCTACAAGGAATTAAGAAAAGATGCTGAAATGACAAATGCTGGAATCCTGAGCAAAACAAAAAGGTCTGGACTAACTCAGCAGGTTAGGAAACATCTGTGGAGGGAATGGACAGATGATATTTTGAGTAGGGACTGATCTTCAGATTAGTCAATTATTCAATAATTTATTCATGGAAAATTTTATCAGTCTGTTTTTACTGTGGGAAAATGAAGTTGTTTAATCCTATGTAATGTTGAATGATCTTGAAAGTGTCCTGTTTTTTTTTCTACACACATTATGTACGATTTTATCTTCCTCTATTGACGCCATTTTATTGCCAGGATAATGAAGCAAGTATTTGAAATTATGCCAGTGGAACAGAGCATGAAGAAGGTTCCTGACCCAAATGTTGTCTGTCCATTTACTCCACTGGGCCTGTGTAGGAAGGGACTGCAGATGCTGGTATAAACCAAAGATAGACACAAAAAGCTGGAGTAAAGGGCATGTCCCACTTTCATGACCTAATTCACAACCTTTTTTACTCGTGGACATTTTTCATCAGGCTAGAAAAACGCCCCGACCTACTTGATGCCACAAGTACCTACGACTAGTATCACAACCTACCCACGACCTGCCTGCGACCTCCTACGACCTTGCGACGACCATGCTGTGAGTCAAGGGCAAACTCAGCAGAGGTCGTGAATTAGGTCACGAAAGTGGGACAGGCTCTTAACTCAACGGGTCAGTTAGCATCCCTGGAGAAAAGGAATAGGTGACATTTCGGGTTGAGACCCTTCCTCAGACTTTCCTCAGATCTTCTTCTTCTGAAGAAGTGTCTCGACCTGAAACGTCACCTATTATTCTTCTCCAGAGATGCTGTCTGACCCAATGAGTTACTCCAGCTTTTTGTATCTACTCCACAGGGGCTGCCTGGCCCACTGAGGTACTCCAGCACCTTAAGAGAAAACGGTGCTTGGAGCACTGAGTGCAAAAAGTCAATGCTGACATAAAATCTGGATCACATCCTGAATAGCCTGATTATAACTGTTCTATTTTTGTCCTTTGACCCCAGGCGCCTGAAGTCCTGCCAAAATGGCAGCACTGATACTCAGCGTGGGTTTAGCATACCATCATGTACACATGCCAAAAAGCAGCTCACGTTATCATCAAGTAGGTCAGATTTTCAGCTCTCTGCTCAGTCATATGTGGCTCTGTTCCATTGGCACAATCTCACAATCTCATTATCCTGGCATTAAAATAGCATCAATGAATTGAAGGAAAATAAAAAATCATACATAATATGTTTAGCAATGTTGTACTGAGACAGGGCACATCAAGAATATTATCTAGCATCACACTGATACTTCATTTTCCCACGGTAAAAATTGACTGAGAAAAATGCTTCAGGATCTGTTTATTAAAGATTTGAAGATGCTCTGATCATAAATATTGACTAAATCTTTAGTGAGGAGCAAACAAAATTCTCTATTAATGTTAAGGGTGTTTGTGAAGAGGAGGAATGGAACTGATGAGCTTGTGTGGAAAGGAACTGCATGTGCTGGTTTACTTTGTAGATAGACACAAAAATGCTGGAGTAACTCAGCGGGACAGGCAGCCTCTGGAAAGAAGGAGCGGGTGACGTTTCGGGCCGAGACCCTTCTGCAGACTGATGGGATTGCCTGACTGGGACCTAGCATGGGTTAGATGAGCCAAATGGCCTCTTTCGGTGTCATAATAAGTAAGTACATGAGGCAAGGATACAAACTTTGTTTATAATTAATTAATGAGTGGATAACTTGGTGAAATATCCTGCTGATTTGCTTTGGGAAATGGAAAGGAATAATTCTACGTTTTCCCTCAGGTGGTTAAACAGAGAACCAGTAATACTGATCGATTGGGTTGTGCATGGTCTACAAACAGAAATTGGCTTCCACAGTAAGCACCTTAAAGAACCATGAATTGTCAGAAGTAAGCTTCAATTTTTTTTCTTTGTCACTATAAAATTACTGGTGTAACAGAAGAACCTGAATGTCATGAACAACATAAGCAAGACACAACTATAATCACTGCCTGCATACTGCCCCTTCATGTCCTTCCCTTCATTCCATAGGCCATGGCCAAAGATCTGAAACAAGCACCAAATAGGAGCGGGTGAGGGCACTTGGCACTTCTAGTTGCAATATCAAATAAGAGTGTGGCTGAACGTAGACACAAAATGTTAGAGTAACTCAGCGGGTGGTGCAGTATCTCTGGAGAGAAGGAATAGGTGACATTTCGGGACAAGACCCTTCTTCAGACTGATGTCAGAGGAGGGGGCAGGACAAAGATAGAATGTAGTCAAGTCAAGTCAAGTTTATTCGTCACATACACATACGAGATGTATATGTGACGAATAAACTTGACTTGATTTGACTACATTCTATCTTTGTCCTGCAGTCGGAGCCAGTAAGACTAGTGAGAGAAATGGGAAAGGGAAGGGGATGGTGCTGAATTCTTGTCGGAGAGAGGAGAATTTCTTCAAAGTAGACATACCTTGAGGATATTTCGCAGTGGGGCAGATAAAATGTGTAAGAAAGAGTGTGGCTAATCTGACTTTAGCCTTAACTCTCCATCCCCATCCAACCACTGGAACCTTTCATTCACTTGTTTACAATATATATCATTACAGCCATAAAAATATCCAAATACTCTAATCTACCAACCTCTGAGCAAGTAACTTCTAAAGACTCATAATCCCCTGAGAGAAAAATGTGCATCATCTCTGTGTTAATCACTTTATTGCTAACCCCTAGTTGGCCCCAGTTTTAGATTTTCCCACAAGTGGAAACATCCTCTCCATACCTTCTCTGGTAAGCTCGAGGGCATTCGCCTGGAAAACCTCAAGATGGATTGACCGTCCGCGTTGAAACCGCGAGCTGGATCTCGACCGCATATGCACACACACACACACACACACTTACACACACACACACACACACACACACACACACACACACACACACACACACACACACACACACACACACACACACACACATCGCAAAGGCGGGGGCCAGGGAAAGTGGGGGAGCACTGTCTGAAATTCATACCTGCAAAGAAGAGGAAGGTAACCTGCAAAGAAAGAGGTAAGGTAAACGGCTTCCACACAGTGTACGGTAAGTCTTTTAGAGAGCGCGGAAGGGTGGGGGGGGGGTGGGGGGGGGGGGGGGGGGGGGGGGGGGGAGCCTGGGAGAGGGGGATGAGAGAATGAGTGGAGACACTTTTAAGAAGCAATAATAAAGTTTAGCAGAGTTTTTACCTACCGGTCGGTTTTCCCTGGTCCTGGAAACTCCAATGAGCCAATCAAAATGCCCGGTCAGCAAAGGAGATTGCCTATGGCTGCCCTCGACTGCCTGTAACTAAATAGCGACCCCACTCTACTGCACTACGTCAAAATGAACCATGCCGACCAAATTTTACTCGCAGAATATTTTTCAACATGCTGAAAATTTTTTCTCAACCTAGCTGAGGACACGAATATTCGGGAACTTCCCTCGAGCATGAAGGAGCGTTCCAGTGACCTACTAGGATCTCGTGTTGACCATGCTGTGAGTTTGAGTCGAGGGCAAACTCGTCTAAACTCGCAGATTAGGTCGCCGCAGTGGGACAGCCGTTTTAGGCAGCAACTCTACCGCTGCACCACCATGCCGCCCTAAAGTTCTCATCCCAACTTAAAACACGCTCTCAAACAATGATCAGGGACAATTAAATATGGAGGATGTTGCTAATTTATGGCAAAATGCTTGAGACAGGTTTTTTTGAGAATGTAACTCCTGTCAGTAGGCAGTAATTCGCACGACATGTCGTTTTTTTCATATTCTATGTTCCCAAAATATCTAGTCCAACAGTGAAATTCTCACAAACAAGTTCTTTGATTGCAAATGCACAAAATATGCTGTGATGATAAATTGAAATGTCATGTTCCATTTATTGCCCCTTCCAAGCAGTTTAAGACTTAAGCACGTGATATCCACGCACTGCATTAAAAAAACAAGTATTTCCATTACTGTACTCAAGACTAAAGAAACAATTTAGAAAATGCATTTAAAATGTATTGGCATTAAAGGCAATTCACTAATAGCCAAGATGGTTTCAAAAAGTCCCTTGAACTACTTAGGTTCTCTAGTCTGTAAGTGATTCAGATTCAGATTCAGATTATTTAATGACCACACAGTCAAGATGGTGGAATTCATATTCAGTACAGGATGTTACACAATAGGCTGATTCCCGTCAAACATAACATAAAACACAAACAACATACAATGTACAGTACATGCACGAGGTGGCTGTGTAATTATCATAGATTGAAGCAAATTAGGCTCAATCTTGCTGTAAAAAAATATCTTTGTTAATCTACTTTATGTATGTTTTAATTAGGATGTAATGCGTTGAGGGAAGAGAGCAGCTGAATTAAACTGCAACCTTACGCTGGCATCTGGAGGTTTTAATCTTGGCATTTTATACAAAGGAACCTTTAAATATGGAAGTATTCCCATAGAGCATTGGGAAACAATTGCAATCTCCCAAAGGCTACTTCATAATTTCACAAGAATCACGGGATAATGGGCTAAGTAGATAACATGTAACTACTTGAGAGGAGGTGAAAGAAGCCAGTCAGTTTATCACAAAAATGGCTTTCCTCTTGCAAAACCAAATTAACTTAGAGAGCATTTAATGACCAAATCTGATGGTGGTTTTGCTCTTCAGCAAATCAACAAAATCAATTTGTACACATAATCCATAAATTTACCAGTTATCTGGTAGTGGTCAGGAATTTCATCTCCATCAATTGCATAATTGGCCTTAAAACCTATATACAGGTGCACAACCTTTTATCCGACAGCCTTGGGACCAGACACATTTCGTAATTCAGAATTTGTCGGTCTTCGGAATGGAATTTTTTTAACGTAGATTTTAATGGCTGGCTCAGTGGTAGAGTGCTCGGCTCATATCCGCAAGGTCGCGAGTTTGCGCCTTGATCCCGGCAGTTACTCGGTCACGAGTTTGAGTCTTCAATGTAGTTTTTTCTTGCAGAATAAATGTCTGTATGAAATGCAGTGTGTTGAATGAATTCCTGAATTTGTAAATGTGACCGCAGCATTGAATCACCTCTCGCACTCATGTCACCCTATTGGGGCTACATGCCCTTAGGCGGCCTAGCTCGGGGGAGCTAGGTCGCGCGTTTGCGCCTTGATCCCGGCAGTTACTCAGTCGCGAGTTTGAGTCTTCAATGTAGTTTTTTCTTGCAGAATAAATGTTTGTATGAAATGCAGTGTAGGAGAGGTGTACTGACAGTGTGGGCAGAACTTTGGAAGTGATTGCCCACCAGTCTAAAAAGCCGCTGTGTCTCCCTGTCCCTGGGATAGCAGGGGGCGATCAAACAGCACAATACCCCCCACCCCCTCCAACTCCAGAGGAATCCTCTCCACGATGGGCCGCTACGGCGACAAATGGCAGTTTGCCCACAGCCCGAGCTGCGCCACCCCAAGAACAAGACGTACCTTGCACACCATCAGCTTCTGCCCCTACGTGTTCCTCTGGAGTTGGAGCGGGGCTGGGCTGGAGTTGCTGCTGGCTGTGGGTCTCTGGGATCTCCATGCTTGCAGTGGGCCTGGGGGTCGCTGTCCCATTGGTCCTGACGTCTCCGGCCACCCCCCTGGACTGGAGCTGAGACTGGGAACTGTACCGCCCTTGCCCCCTCCCTCTACAACTGCAAACAACCCCACTCTCCTGCAAGGGCGGTACAGTTCCCGGAGGATAGCAGGTGGCCGGAGACGTCAGGACCAACAGGAACCCGCTCCCCGATGGGCCCCTACGACGTCCCGAGCTGCGCCCCGTCATCCGCAACCCAGGTTCCTCTGTAGTTGGAGCGGGGCTGGGCTGGGCTGCTGTTGGCTGTGGGTCTCTGGGATCTCCGTGCTTGCGGTGGTCGACGTCCAATTGGTCCTGACGTCTCTGGTGACTGTATTAACCTGTTGCCATCGCCGACGTGAAGACAGTACAAAGCCCCCGTGCCGGTGCAATGAGCAGGGAGCTGGAGAGGGGAGGGAAGGGGTCACACACATGGCCGGGAAGCAGAAGGGTGTAGGTGGGGTGAAACTGAAGGGAGCGACAATCTGCTGCTGCCTGCCCGCTGAGTTAAAAAGTTCCCACGCAAGACTCACGATACACTGTGTATCGTGAGTCTACCGTGGGAACTTTTTAACTCAGCGGGCAGGTAGCAGCATATTGTCAATTATTAACCCTCCCGCGCAATATACCCTCACCTTCTCTTTTATGAATGGGGATTTAGTTCCCCTTTCTTCGAGGACCGACCGGAGGTCCCGCTGTCACCTCTGTGGGCTGCCCTCGGTGAACGTTTTCAAGGACCTTTCTTCAAGGACCACTATTTGGAGGTTTTCGTTATTTGGATCTTCGGATAAAAGGTTGTGCACCTGTATATGTATTGAAGATGTATTCAAATGAGAGTTACAGTAGAATTAGCTCTTAGGGCCAACGGAATAAAGGGATATGGGAAGAAAGCAGGAACAGGGTACTGATTCTGGATGATCAGCCATGATCACATTGAATGGCGGTGCTGGCTCGAAGGGCCGAATGGCCTACTCCTGCACCTATTTTCTATGTTTCTATGTTTCTATATGAGATTGGGAAGCAGTCTGCACCTTGGAGGAGAATTAATGAACCAGACACCCATTTCAAATGTTGTGATGTTGGATGTGCTTCTGATACTGATCCAAGATGGTGGAAGTGCAATGGTTAGGAAGCTGAGCAGAAGGCCAAGAATCTCCAGGCAAGTGGGGAAAAGCTCTTCCATTCTTTCCAGCTCCATGTTTGCATCAGAATTTTTAAAAGGACCTTAGGTTTAGGTGAGATTCCAGTGGCTGTATTTAAATGGAAGATTGACAAAAAATGCTCGAGTAACTCAGCGGGACAGGCAGCATCTCTGGAGATAAGGAATGGCTGACGTTTTGGGTTGAGACCCTTCTTAAGGCGTATTTGAATGTGCAGGTTCACCTGCTTCACCTGCTGGATTGGCACAGGAGGTCCTGAAACAGTCATTAATCTCATTAATCGTCCAAGGTCCAAATTGCCATTTTAGGCATCCATTAGGAAAGCTTAATAAAATAACCCAAAAAGGATTTTAACATAGGCCAGACATCTTTGGAACCTGATTCTGTGACATTTATCAGGTTCCATTTTTGCACCACCGTGTATGCAAGGTTTTTCCAACAACCGACTCTTGCCTTCACTTAAACTCCTTCCCCCACACTACTCCATCCCCTTTTCACATCCAAACCCAGCATCTGCAGTTCCTTCCAACACACATCACCAGGCCCTTCTGGCCCTGCTCCAATTGCGCTGGGATGACCTCATTCAGAATTGTTGCAGAGTCGGCTATGATCTGTACAACAGATCTATTGAAGCTAATGCACATCTGTTTCTAAGCATCACACACCTGCCAGACATTTTCATGGGTTTTTTCAAACTCTCCTCCCTTGTGAAAATGTAAGGATTCATTGCACATTGTAACATGCAATCCAATTTTTTCAATGTAATTTAGGCATGATGAATTTGAGACATCAAGTTCAGAAATTGAATGTTATCTACCAAATTTCTGCATTGGTTTTATTTGGACTTTAGTTAGGTTTGGTGGCCAGCAATACCCATACACAAGCACTATCCTACACACTAGGGGCAATTAACAATTTTCACCAAAGCCAATTAACGTACAAACCTGTATGTCTTTGGAGAGTGGGAGGAAATCAGAGGACCCGGAAAAAACCCACATGGTTATGGTGAGAACATACAAACTCTGTGCAGACAGCACCCGCAGTCAGGATTAAACCCGGATCTCTGATGCTGTAAAGCAGCAACTCTACCGCTGCGCCACTGTATTAGCCTTATTTCTCCAAGATTCATTCGATTCATAGAACACAACCTGGTTTTCCCAATTTACTTGTATTTAAATGTTCACCTGATGCTCCTGAATCACCTCATAATAAATTACTCTAACATATTCCCACTAAAGATACCAAGTTGTGTAAGAAGGAATTGCAGATGCCGGTTTACACCGAAGATCGGCACAAAATGCTGCAATAATTCAGCGAGATGGGCAGCATCTCCAGAGAAAAGGAATGTTTCAGGTCAAGACCCTTCTTCAGAGACTAAAGAAGAGTCTCAACTGGAAACATCACCCATTCCTTCTCTCCAAAGATATCAAGTTGATAGGTCTGTAATTTGCTGGGCAATCCTTTAGACTTTGGCTTCCAGTCATAGTTGGTGTGTTTGAGCATTAGGACACCACAGCCATATTTACTGAGCCATACAAAATAGTAAGATTAAACGAGAACTTGCCAGTTTGAAGTTTGATCGTTATTTTATGAGGAGTAACGTTGAGGGATTACGTGAAGAACCCCGCCAGGACGCATGCGTGTCATTCTTCAAAGCAGCAGTGTGAAATCACAGATAACTGTAATGACTAAACATAGTAAGATTAAAGAAGAGATACCAGTTAAGTATATGATCAAGGGTGGGAGCGGAGGGCACGTAATCCCTCAACGTTACTCCTCATAAAATAACGATCAAACTTCAAACTGGCAAGTTCTCGTTTAATCTTACTATTTTACTTCGGAGTCACGTGAGTGACTACGTGAAGATTTTAAAGCTCTGTGATTTCATACCGTGGAAACGAGTCCATGCATCACATCTGCCTTGATGACTGTAGGAGGAATTGTGTCAACATATTTTAGACATGAATCCGACATTGAAATCCATGAATTTATTAACACAAATTATAACCCCTATTTATGGGGTAATTAAATTACAGAACTTAAATTGTTTTTGTTTCTGCAAATGTTCCAGGTTTAATGACTGGTTTATGATAAAATAGTTGGAATGTTTTTTCCCCTGACCATCCTGCTCCCTTGAGGGTTTGGCCCATTGGTACATCCAACTGCATAGCTGCCGATGTAGCTGCAGCCCTGGTGGAAATGAGATTTAAAATATTAGTATCCACCCCAGCCTGTGTTAGAACCTGTTTCAGCCATCTTGAGATGGTCTGGACCAACACTTTTTTGTGTGGTTGCTTATGGCTGACTAAAAGTGCCTTCTCATTGCCTCTGATGATTTTCGTTTTCTCCATATATAACGACAAATGTTTTACTATACAGAGACGATCATCTGTTAGGTAAGACCTAAATTAAATATTGAGGCCCGCTGATCCCTGTCTGTTCTGTTTCACTAATTCATAAATATGAAATGTAACGTTTTTAGATGAAGAAGTCATGTTGTCCAGTCTTAATTTATGTAATGACTGTACCCTTTGTGCCATGACCAATGCCATTAGCATGACTGTTTTTAATGTCAGTCTATGTAGGGACAGAGCTGTTTCTGGAGACCAATTCCTGAGCATCTTCAGGACAATACTCACATCCCATATTTGGGAGTACCTGGTTCTTGGGGGATTGGTATTAAAAATTCCCCTCATAAGTTTTGTTACCAGTGGGTGAGTTCCAAAAGAGTGACACTCTGTTCCTTGCCATAGTTAAGCCGATAAGGCACTTCTGGCGCAGTTGATGGCACTGTAACTGAGCCCCTCATCATAATGGAGGCCTGTCAGGTATTTCAGAACAGACGGGATGTTCATATCTCTGTAGGTGATGCTGTTTTTGTTACAATACATCTCCCACTTCCTGATATACACCAGATACTGTTTTTTGGTGGACTGTCTTTGAGCCGCCGAAATCATGTTCACTATTCGGTCCGTCAGTCCCAGCTGTAGTAGAGGTATTTTTAAACTCTACAAATTAATAAATTCAAATAGTTATGGCATGGGTGGCTATCCCTTGTTATGGGATGAACCAACAAGTCTGGTCTATTCAGGATGGTGATACATGGTTCTAATACCATGTTCATTATCACTAGGAACCATGGTTGAATAGGCCAATCAGGTACTACCAAAATACCAGACGCAGAGTCCTGTTGTATTTTCCTTAATACCCGACTGATGAGGCAGAAAGGAGGGAATGCATAAATAAACAATTTCCCCCCCAATGCAGCGAAAATGTATCTGCCGCTGCCGCCCCAGGGTCTGGCTCCCATGAAACATAATTTGATAACTGGTGATTAAGCCTGGATGCGAATAGATTGATATCTGGTGTTCCATATCGTGCTGTAATATCAGCAAATACTTTTTATTCAACATCCATTCAGTGTTTTCATTAAATTTGCGTGACCTGGTGTCTGCCACTAAATTTAGTTTACCTGGTAGGTAAGTAGCTGATATCCAAATATCTCTCTGGATACACCACTGCCAAATTGTATTAGCCAGATTGTCACATGATGTCGATTTGTTTCCACCCATGTGGTTGATATATGCTACCACGATGGTATTGACAATCTGTAGTCTAACATGCTGGTGATATGACTCAGTACAGTATGACTTTAGGCCATAGAATGCACCCAACATTTCCAGGTAGTTTATGCCCAGTGTTAGTAATAATGATGCCTCCTGAGCAGTCCATCTACCTCCACAGCTGGTGATGGTATTGGTGATGGTATTGGCACCCCAACCAAGTGCACTGGCATCAGTTTGTAACACCAGATAAGGGTCACTGACAATGATTGGATTGAAACAAAGCCAATTGTTATCCATCCACCATTTTGGTTTCATTATAGCTTTGATTGGTAGCTGCATTGGTCTGTCAAAATGACCAGCATTGATTTAGAGTGCTTGTATTTTTGCTCTCTGTAAATTTTGGTAATGTAAAGGTCCAAACTGTATGGCTGAAAAAGCAGCCATCATTTTGCCAATTACTTTGCTACCAATCTGATGGATGGTTACTGATATCAATGAGGTTATTGCAAGCCTCTATTAAGTCTATAGCCTTTCCCTTTGGCAAAGTCACGACATGTGAACTGAGTCAATTGTGAACCCCAAATAGTCCATAGTAATGGAAGGTGTTAATTTAGATTTAACTGGATGGATAATAATCCCCAGTTTCAAATAACTGTTTTGTGGCTGTTACAGTTTGTTTGGCCAATTCCAAAGTTTTGCCCACAATAAGTATGTCATCTAGATATGCCATGACCATGTGTTTTTGTTTCCGTAGAAACGCTAGGGTTGGTTCCAACATTTCTGTGAACAGCCTGGGGCTGATGATAACCCATTTGGCAGTGCTTTATACTGCCAGGGCTATCCCATCCAGTTGAATTTTAAGTAACATCTGTGGTCACCTCGTATAGGCACTGAATAGTAAGCATATTTTAAATCGATGATGGCCATGAAGTACCCTTTGGAAATTAATTGTTTAGCAGTAACAAAGGTTTCCATTTTGAAATGAATATATTGTACAAATGTATTCAATTTGGTCAGATCTATGATGATGCGACAACCACCATCTTTTTGTTTTTGGTAAATATATTGGACACAAATTCTAGTGGCTCGTGTTGCGTTTTTTCAATTACACCTTTGCTCCATGCATTCAGAAAGAAGTGTATTCTCCCCCCAACCTCAATGCTCCCTGTATTTTGTAGGGAACCAGACCCACCTACCTCCATAGTTAACAGTGGCAGGTTTACTTCTTTTTGTAAGTTCTTCGCTGATGTTGATGCGCTGGTGTCTGGATTTGTGGTTTGGTTGACGTTGGAGGTCCGCGTATTTTCCAGGAAGGCCGGCCTGGGCCATGGCCTAAAAAAGACTCATGTTTTGTGTACCGGTCCTTCGAGCTTTCACCAGTCGGTCTTGCTCTACTGGTGGGTGTGTAGGGGTGCTGTCTATGGCTGTAGTGGGTTTTTGATGGAGTCCCTTTTATTAGTCCTAGGGTTTTTGCTTCCTCATCGAGCTCCTTGACTTGCTTCGATAGGTTGCCTCCAAATAGTAGTATCGGTGTCTTGATGTGGTGTCCAGTACAGGCTGTTCTTGTAGCTGGTTTAGAGATATATAGTCTATACTGGCAGCTAGCTTTTGCTCCAGGGTTTGGCCAGTCTGGTCTGGCTGTATGAAGTTGGACACCATGTCCAGTAGGTGTTCTTGTTCCTGCACCCCCTGCACACTTGACTTTTCTTCTGCGAACCCCTCTTCCAGATCAGCCCAGAACTGACCCGCAGTGCTCCCCTCTGATGAGGTAGAAGCACTGTGCAGCCCTTCAAGAGGTACTGCTGTGGGTTTACCATAGAGCCCACTGTGACCCAACGCCATCTCCCGGAGTCTGTCACGTTGGAGCAAATGCTCCACACACCGCTCCATCCGGCTCCAGCGCTCATGGTCGCTGGCCGCCCGCGGCTGCTCAAAGTCGGACTCCTCTGAGTCCACGACTTTGATGGTTTTTTTTGTCTTGCCTTACCGCCCGGCCGCGGAGTGGATCTGGCCGGTGCGGAGGCGACATCGGGCACAGCTGATCCCATTATAGGTGATTCAAGTGCCGCTGGCCGCTGCTAGCCCACCAGCTTTGTCGCAGCCCGTTGGTTTCTCCACCTGTAATCAGCATGGGAAAACACAAAAAGATCGCAGCTCTTACCTGCTGGTCCAGGTTTAAATTGTCGCTACGGGGGAACGTCGTTCCATCCCGCCTCCTGCCGTTTTCGACTTGTCAAAAGTCGACGGCCCCATCTGAATATTCTCCCGCCCGGCCGTGGTGTTCTGGCCGGCGCGGGACCAAAAGTCGGCACAGCTGATCCCTTACGGGGCTTGTGCCTTCAGCTGCTGCTGGCTCCCACAACTTCGCAGTCCTCCCCAGCCAGCTTTACTCGTAGCACTTGTGGACACTATTTTGTCCAGCTTCCCCCCCTGTGTATAAACAGCGCGGGGACAAAAACTACGGCGGAGTAAATCACTTACCTGCAGGTGGCGGTTTCAAACTTACCGCTGCGGGGGAACGCTCCACCCCGCCTGTCGTTTCACAAGCGTGAAAGCGATTTGACACGCATGCGTCCTGGCGGGGTTCTTCACGTAGTCACTCACGTGACTCCGAAGTAAAATTACTCTAACCTCCCACTGTGTCAGGCATTCTCATTTACAGATACATTCCATTAGAACTTGCTATTGTCCAAAGATAGACACAAAATGCTGGAGTAACTCAGCAGGTCAGACAGCATCTCTGGAGAAAAGGAATTGGTGGCGTTTCGGGTCGAGACCCCTCTTCAGTTATTTTTACTGCCGCTGCAGCTGTACTTCACTGCTGAAGAAATCCACCATGGCAAACATTTTGTGGTCAATTGTTGCATGGGCTTTGAGACTCATTTGGTTATTTCTGCTGCCTTCTGTGGGGACTTTTAAAAACTTTTTTTGTGTTTCCCCAACTTTTTTTCACTAGCTAACTTTTTTTTAACTTTTTTTATTTTTTAGCTTTTAATTCTCTCAAGCATTTTACAGCAACTGTATTTAATTGCCTGTCTTGCACCATGGTATCATTTAAAATAAAATACTTCTGCTCAATGGTGTTTCTCTTTGCTTTTTCTCCAATTTATTTTTTTTATGGCACTTCCTTAATTGCCCCTAAAATCTTACATAAAACACAAAGTACTGGATTAACTCAGTGGGTCAGACAGTATCTCTGGTGGGCATGGATAGGTGATGTTTCGGGTTGGGAACCTTCCTCAGACTGATTGTAATAGGAGGAAGGAAGCTGAAAAAAAGATGAGAGCAGGACAAAGCCTGGCAAGGGGTAGATGAGTACAGGTGGTTTGAATGGCAGGTGGGTGGACTACTGCGGGCAAGTGATGAAAAGAGGACAAGAGGGTGACAAAAGGAGACAAGGAGACAAAAAGCTGTCAGATAAGGAGAGAAGTGGAGTGAGACGATAAAAGGTAAAGCAAGCTGGAGGGATATGGTGATAGGGGACGGTGTGTAAACAGTACAGGATAGTGGGAGTAATTATTACACAAAGCATTGAGGATGTGCACAGGAAAGAGAGTGGGGGGAAAAGTAGGGTTGTTACTTAAAATTGAAGAATTCAACGCTCATATCATTGGTTTGTAAACTACCCACGCAGAATATGAGGTTTGGGTGAGGCCTCACTCTGGCAATAGAGGAGGCCAGGACAGAAGGATTGGCTGGGAATGGGAAGGGTTTGGTTAGCAACTATGATATCCAGCAGGTCTTGGTAGACTGAGCACAGGTTTTCAGCAAAACAGTCGCCTAGTCTTTACTTGATCTCGCCTATGTAAAGGAGGCCTTATCTGGAGTACGGACTGTAGAAAATAGGTTAGAAGAGGTGTTCATGGATCTTGGTCTCACCTGGAAGGTCTGCTGGATGGAAGTAATCTTGGCCTGACATCTCAACAAACCAAGCTTTACTGGATCAACACATATGCCAGAACGCAATGCAAGACTTATTTTCCCACACCCAGCACCAACAGCTCAAATATAATTTGTAATGTGATATTTGGGAAATGAGAGCTGATGTGGGAATGGAAGCCTGTGACAGGAGGAGTGGGAAGGTGAGGGTGATGAGATATCTGGCAACTTGGCGAACATTGGAATAATGATGTGATGAATCTATATATTACTAAAACTCTGTTTGTTTGTTTGTTTGTTTGTTTGTATGCGTGCGTGTGCGTAATATTTCAAAACCCCGCCAAAATGGTATAAATTAGCGCTATAATATTTGGCCCACCTTACTCACCATTGTCCTGGGATGTAAATAAAACAAGTTTGGTTAAGATTGATGTTATATTTTCAAGTTATTCACATTTTAAACTTTACAAAAATAACTTCACAATGGGAACCCTTCAATTGGGGGCTATGGGTCAGTGTTGGAATATAGCCTTGGGGGACGGGCCCAACGGGTCTAGTAACATTTAAAGGCCAAAAACAAAAGGGCAAATCAATGGAGAAATAATGTGCATTAGAGTCAAAATGAATACAGAAAGCTCATCAAATTATGACCACTGGCCATCAAATATTGCCAGCATTCAAGCTATGCACCACAGTGGCACCATGGGCGGTACGGTGGCGTAACAGTAGAGCTACTGCCTTACAGCGCCGGAGAACAGTGTTCGATCCTGACTACAGTTCTGTCTGTATGGAGATTGTACATTTTCATCGTGACCTGCGTGGGTTTTCTCTGAGATCTTCGGTTTCCTCCCACATTCCAAAGACATACAGGTTTGCAGGTTAATCGGCTTGGTGCAAATGTAAAAATTAGCCCTAGCGTGCGTAGGGTAGTGTTAATGTGCAGGGATCGCTGGGCGGTGCGGACTCGGTGGGTCGAAGGGCCTGCTTCTGTGCTGTATCTATAAACTAAACTAAACTAAAGATTGTTAAATGCATTCCTGTAATACTGTTGCAGGACAAGTTAATTTATATCTTCCTTTTAAAAGGACCATGTAGGTTTGTTTAATGTTTTGGCACTCACTAACATGGGATGTTTGGAAATTTATAACCTGCTTTGAAAAGGTTGTTTGTTTGAAATGAGCTGAGAGTTTTTATGAAGCTCATGGAATACACAGTGTGGAGGATAATTATGGATGCAATAACAACTACCATGACAAACATAATACAGCAGAATGATGCCAAGATTGTATTACAGGATGAAAGAGTGTAACACAAAATATAAAAGTGCAAAAAGAGGTAGAGTTAAAAGTAAAATTATGTGGCAGCATCTCGGGGAAGATGGTGTGAAAAAGGTGATTGGTTCAGGAATCAGATAGCCGTGGGGAAGAAGCTGTTCTTAACTCTGGATGTCTGAGCTTTCAAGCTCCCAAAGGTAGAAGAGACAAACAAGGGAGGGACAGGGAACAGCGCATCCTTGATGAAACTTCCAGCCATCCTGATGCACCACGCCATGAAGGTGGACTGGATGGAAGGAGGTGATGAGCCTGGGTTAGGATTGGGCTGTGTTCACCGCTCTTTGTACATTCAGATGGTCAAGAGCGGAACAGTCATCATACCATGGGGCTGAGATCAACCCATCTCTAGAAGTCCAAGAAAACCCTTGTGAACATGCCAAGTCCTCTCAGGCACCCAAGACAGTAAATACCCTAATACCTCCTCTTGCTCACTGCATGACTGTGAAGGGACCAGGTAAATTGCTGTTGTGCAGGACATAACTACAGATGTTGGTTTACTCTGAAGATAGACACAAAATCCCACTGAGTTACTCAGCGGGACAGGCAGCATCTCTGGATTTAAGGAATGGGTGACGTTTCGGGTCAAGGCCCTTCTTCAGATGGTTTAGCTTGGATTCCTGCCTCTGAATCTCACTCTTTAAAAAAATCCTTAATTTACCACCTTAAACCAAATGTAGGTAAAGATGTTAGACAATAGAAAATACACAACAGGTGCAGGAGGAGGCCATTCGGCCCTTCGAGCCAGCACCGCCATTCAACGTGATCATGGCTGATCATCTACAATCAGTAATTTGTCTTGTTACTGTTCATTTTGTGTTCGCTGCCTTTCCACGCCCGATTCAGGAACTGGTTTGTTTATTTTATTTAGTTTTTTTCCCCTCATCGTTGCTGGGGGCCGTGTTTCACTCACTCTCCTTAGGTGTTGAGGGATGCGACGTGTCTCTTTCATCCGGTGGCTTCTGACTTCTGTCTCCTCGCACCCCTTAGGTGGATCACAGAGCGAGACTGCGCCCGTGCCTCCGTCTCGACTCATCCGGGGTGGCTTCTGCTTCAGAGCCGCCTCGCACCCCTCCTTATTCCTTACCTCTGGGGGGTCCTGTGGCACAGCCTAAACACAGCGCCACTCATGCTCGACTCCGTCAGGAGATACGAGGACGGGCACGTGACGTCATGGGCTAGAGGGAGTGTCCTGGTACTTAAGGTCTCTCACTTCTTTTTTTTTTTTTTAATTTTATTTTTATTAGAAGTACGGTAAATTACAATACTACCTCGATACATTTTTTGTACCGCTTATTAGAAGTAAGGAAAGTAAAGAAAGTGCGCGAGAGTCGTGAAGTGCAAGTTGTTGTGGGGGAAAGCCCCTAGAAAAGAAGTTAGAGAAGGAAGTAAAGTGAGAAAATAGATCCTAGAAAAGAAAGAAAAAGAAAATAGGAACAATCGCTCTATTATAACATTAAACTCCGCAGAAAGGGGACTACCAACCAAGTCTGTTTTTGTTGTTTTACCTCCCGTTACCAGGTCCTGATACCACTTATTTATTTATTTGTTTATTTAAATTACTATTGCTCCTCATACTTGTAATAGGTCCAGAAACATAGACCACGTCTTTTGGAATTGGTCTGCTTTACCTGCTAAGAGGAATCTCATCTCTTCAGGTCTCTCACTTCAAGACCTTGAGGAGTCAACCGGTAGCTGAGCCCGAGAGAACAACCTCACTCAGCTACAGCAACAACGTAATATAGTTAGCGCACCAACCTAATGTGTCACCACTGAATAAAGGACTCTTTGAACCGGCCTGACGTCTCACCTGTATTCACCACGTTTGGTGCCGCTACAACCCTCTTCCTGCCCTCACCATATCCCATAATAGGTCTTGATGGATGTGTGAGGATTGTAAGCAGTTGCTTTGCAAGATTCATCTGTGACAGATGGCAGCTCCCCTGAGGAAAGATTGAAACAATATGTTTCTTACCTTGCTACCAGCAGCTCCATGCTTTTCTCAAGAGGGTTGCTGGAGTGCAGGGATTGTGCAGTGTTTTTGAAAATTCAGTGGAACTAAGTACAGTTATCATTAGTGTGGTAGACCTGGAACAGACTTTGTACTCCTCCAAACCTTGTGTTAACAACTACTAGTTGTTAGCAACTACAGTTGAACTTTCTGAGCTGCTTTAACAGCAATGGGAACCATGGGGATGACTTTAGAAATAGAGTAATGAGGGAGAATGCCTGCATGGCATGCTGTCAAAAATCAGATACGTTGACACATTGTGGAGTGCTGCATCCATTAGTGCGTGTCTTAGTAAGGAAATATAAAAGCCAAAACTGGAGCTAGCTCTGTGCTTCTGCTGGTTTCAAATATATCTGCACTTTCATTGCCAAGATGGCATCTGATTTGTTTAAAAGCACACAAAATCTTACAATAGCATCCTCCTATCTCGCAAACACAAGAGTAATTTTGAAATCCTGTTTCCAGACAATAATGTTATTGACAGTGTGTCCTTCCTCTGTTAAGTTTGCTTTGGGAACGTGGCAAGTACTGATACGTGAGCATCTCAGTGACCCAGGGAAAATCATGTAGGGCCATTGCTTTTCCCGTGTCAGTGTTGAAATTAAATTCTAAGCCTTTGTCCTAGAAGTGGCCTGAGTAGGGACTCGGAGACACGGAGATAGTAGATGCTGGAATCTTGAGCAAAACTACTGGAGGAACTCAATGGGTCAGGCAGCATCTGTGGAGGGAAATGGAAAGGGATCAGCTGAAGAAAGGTCCAAGTTAAAATATCTTTTGTTTTCCTCCACAAAAGCTGCCTGAACTACTGAGTTCCTCCAATAGTTTATTTTTCCAACCAAAACTCTTCCTTCTGGGTTAATACATAAAGAGGTTAATAAAGGTCTAGAAGTAATTTGCAACTGGAAATTGTGCCCTGCTCACTATGCTCATCCATTACAGCTGTCAGAGATGTACTGTTTTTCTCAGATGTTTTACATGCAGCCTCAAGCAATGTTTAATTGGTTTGAAGGAATCAATTTAATTCATGTAAATTTATAAATTAAAATGTATAATTTATCATGGCAGATGTTTTGGTGGTTGACAACATTTATATCGATGTGCATGTGTTTTTGGAGGCCCATCATTCTCCTCCCCATGTGGGAAGTCACGCTTCAAGATGGCGGTGGCAGCAGATGGAGAACAGGGTAGCTGCTGTGAATGGGCTGTGGGCTCGACTCACACGTCCTCGAAGGAGCTCCCGGCATTCCCACATCAGCTGCGGGAGGCGGAGCGGTGGCTGCGGGAGCCAAGTGATGGCTCGTTCACGGGTCGATTTGTCCATGGAGTGGGTCGCTGGAGGCCCTCCAGTAACCGGGAATCACTTGGATTAGGCTCCGCTGGAGACCCCACAGAGGTCAAGGGTAGGAGAGGCCCAGGGGTGGAGAGGGATATTGGATCTCGAGACACCAACATGGAGGGAATGGCTCCAACGGCCCTTTGTGGCCAACTGCAGCTGGGACTATAAAATGGCCCAAAAATGGCACCTCTTGCACATAGAGTCAGTGGGCTGTTCTGTACATACTATATTAACTGGGGTGATTGAGCTTATGTACTGGGATAGTCTTGCTGAGCTGTATGCAAAACATGTATTTCTCTGTACCTGGTAAACGTGACATTAAAGAAACCATTGTTCCATTGAACCATTGAATCATTGAGGTGAGACAAGTGTGTGGATCGGACGTGGCCTGCAGCAGCAGGGAGCTGTGGAGTGGTGGTGAAGGACATCAGCGGCATCGCCAGGCCAGGTCGACCCATGCAACACAGGCCCAGTGCCATCACCATGGCAGCAGGCCTTTAAAGCCTAGATAAGACTCAATATTTTCAAAATCTTTGAAATGTGAAGGATCCAAGATGGCGCCGGAAACTCTCTTGGCGGGCAGGCTTAATGTAATCTACTGTTTTCACATGACAATCATTACATTCTTGTACTTGGGTAAGTTTGTGCTTATGTACAGTAAGATTTTACTGAATTCTATGCAAAACAAAAAATGTCACCGTATCAAATACATATAACCATAAAATACCATTGAACCATTGATATACTTTGCAGGTAAGATGTGAAAGGTCTTCAAAAGGATGCAGCAGGGATTTTCTGAAGTGATTCCAAGGATAATGAACATTTGTGACGTGGAATACTTGTTCTTCAGAAGCAGCAGAGGTTATGAAAAAATCTGATCAAGGTATAGCCGTTGTAGTTCGGAGTAAACTGATGGTGACACAGTTAGTCAAACATGACTGGCAACAAATCCTGAAGTGACGTAAGTGAAAACTTTACCATGGTCTGAAATGGAATTAGTGGAGGCAGATTTCATCATCCTATTAAAAATAAAAATAGATAAATACTTGAAAGGAAGCGGAGACACGAGGAAATGCAGGAGCCAGAATCTTGAGTATAACACCAAGTGCTGTAGTAACTCAGTAGGTCAGAATGAGGACAGTTGGAGGTACTGGATAGGCAATATTTTTGGTCTGAATAAGTATCCCGACTAGAAACATCACCTATCCATTCTCTCCATGGATGCTGCCTGGCTTGCTGAGTTACTCCAGCATTTGTGTTTTGCAGGGTAATGGAGCGATGGTTTGAGAATGGGACTAGTTGAATTGCTCAGAACTGATCAGAGATTCACTGGGCAACACAACACACTTTTGTGCTGTAGTCTCCCTGAGTTTCTGTATGATCTGTACAACTCTACAATACATACAGCATGGCCAAATCAGCACCAGAAAGTGGAATGGTAAATATAGGATCTTTGGTAAATATTGTGTTCAATTGTATGTGTCCATCCATGTTCTCCAGAGTCATTTCAACATATTTGCAGCGCTTGATGGGTGAGATTAGATATTTCTAGTTTAGTATGTTTAATAAAGAAATAGATTGGAAAACAATTTGACTGGAGAATTGCCTACTGGAAAAGCAAACATATTCTTCGCTCCAATTTTCTGATAATAAAACAAATCAGGCCTATATATATGTTAAATTCTGTGGTGTATTCTTTACAATGTGCAAGGTCAATGCCAAATATCAGGTCAGAAATACCATTTAATTTGATGCCTGAGGTGCTTGGTCTCAGACTCCATCAGTACTTGTGTTCTCGGCACCAGCACATTCGGTGCTGGAAATGTTGTGAAGACTCTTTGTAACAGGCAATAGCTCCCTCAATTAATTAAATGGGAAGATTATTTGATGGGAAGATCAATGCCAGTTCATTTCAGCAGATTGTATATGGCTACCAACAAAATGTAAAGCCTGTGTTATAATTTATTAAATTAACATTTCAACTTTGAACCCAGATAAGCCCCCACCTACACCTAAACTCTCATCAAAGATACCTCACCTGAAACCATTCTGTAATGTACATGATGTTGCTTAGAACCATGTTAAGAATAATAAACTGTGGCCAACTGTTCTTTGCAATGTGTTGTTGATGCATTGCTATGCCAAAACTCTATGCCTTAACAGCCGCTGAGAAATGCTGCATTTCGTCTCTCTGTAGGTTTTTTACGTATAATTTTTTTTTTGCTTTAACGCTGTGGATAAAGGGGAAGTAGTGGGTGTGCTAATAATTCCAGAAGGCAATGGATAAGGTGTCACGTAATGCAAAAAAAAAATTGTGATGTTAAAGATAACATATTGGAATTGATAGAAGATTGGATAGCTAATATTTAAACCGAGGATGTGTTTAAATGAGTATTTCTCTAGTTAGAAAGATGTGCCATAGGGATCAATGCTGGGTCTTTGACTGTCGCAGTTTGTATAATTGCCTTGGAAGAAGGCACTGAAGGTGTGATTGGTAAGTCTTGTTGACACGAAGATAAGTAGGAAAATGTTAAGCTACAAAGGGAAATTAATTTGTTAAGTGGGTGGACAAAAATCTGGTAAATGGATTTTGGAAAATGGATGTAGGGAAATGTGAAAATGTGAAATCTCCATTTTGTCAAGATATATAATGAAGAGCACGTTATCTAAATGGTGACAGACAGAGTTTTAGGATATAATGTGATGGGGGGGGAGGGGGCTAACACGTGATTCACAAAATATTATATTTGGGGCACAGCATGTTATTAGCAAAGCAAACAAAATGTTTTTATTTATTTATTCCTGAGATATTTGATCACAGAAGTAGGAAGGTCTTGCTTTGGCTATTTATGACCTTGGTGTGACCATATCTAGACAGTTGTTAATGCATTCAGAGCAGTTTCACAAGACCAATATCCAGAATGGATGAAATGTGTTATGAGGAAAGGTTGGACAGGCTAGGCTTGTATCTGCTGGAGTTTAGAAGACTGAAAGGAGACTACATTGAAACATATATTCTGCAGTTGTATAGGGCTCTGGTGAGACCACATCCGGAGTATTGTGTACAGTTTTGGTCTCCTAATTTGAGGAAGGACATCCTTGTAATTGAGTCAGTGCAGCGTAGGTTCACGAGATTGATCCCTGGGATGGCGGGACTGTCATATGAGGAAAGATTGAAAAGACTAGGCTTGTAGTCACTGGAGTTTAGAAGGATGGGGGGATCTTATAGAAACATATAAAATTATAAAAGGACTGGACAAGCTATATGCAGTAAAAATGTCCCCAATGTTGGGGGAGTCCAGAACCAGGGGCCACAGTCTTAGAATAAAGGGGAGGTCATTTAAGACTGAGGTGAGAAAAAACTTTTCCACCCAGAGAGTTGTGAATTTATGGAATTTCCTGCCACAGAGGGCAGTGGAGGCCAAGTCACTGGATGGATTTAAGAGGGAGTTAGATAGAGCTCTTGGGGCTAGTGGAGTCAAGGGATATGGGGAGAAGGCAGGCACGGGTTATTGATAGGGGATGATCAGCCATGATCACAATGAATGGCGGTGCTGGCTCGAAGGGCCGAATGGCCTCCTCCTACACCTATTTTTCTATATAAGGTCCTGAGACGTAATGTCAGGGTGAATGAAGATGGTTCCTCTGGAAGATCTGGAACTAGGATTCACTGCTGGGCTCATCAATATAAGGCAGAGATGAGATGAGGTAGGAACCCTTCTCTTCTAAAGGGTAGTAAAAGCAAAGTCTTTATCTAAGAGAGGTTGATAAGAGGATGAAAGATTAGTTTAGTTTAGTTTAGTTTAGTTTAGTTTAGTTTAGTTTAGTTTAGTTTAGTTTACTTTAGATTAGATTAGTTTAGATTAGTTTATTGCCACTTAACCAAGGTACAATGAAAAACTTTTAGTTGTGTGTTATCCGGTCAGCAGAAAGACTATATATGATTAAAATCTAGCCGTACAGATAAAGGACAAAGGGAATAATGTTTAGTGCAAAATAAAGTCCAATGAAGTACGATAATCCAAGGGTCTCCCAATGAAGTAGATGGTAGCTTAGCACTGCTCTCCAGTTGGTGATAGGATAGTTTGGTTGCCTGATATGGGAAGAAACTGTCCCTGAATCTGGAGGTTTGCATTTTCACCCCTCTGTGCCTCTTGCCTGATGGGAGAGGGGAGAAGAGCGAGTGACCGAGGTGAGACTCATCCTTGATTATGTTGGTGGACTTGCCGAGGCAGCATGTTGTAGATGAAGCTGATGGAAGGGAGGGCGGTTAGTGTGATGGTCTGGACTGCGTCCACAATTTCCTACAATATCTTGTGGTCTTGGATGGAGCTGTTCCCAAACCAAGGTGTGCTGCATCCCAATAGAATGTTGTCTACGGTGTATCTGTAGATGTTGATGAAAGTAGTTGGGGACATGCTGAACTTCCTAAGCCTTTTAAGGAAGCCTTTTTCACACAGAGAGTGGTGATTTTCACACAAAGAGTGGTGAATCTCTGGAACTCTCTGCCACAGAGGGTAGTTGAGGCCAGTTCATTGGCTATATTTAAGAGGGAGTTAGATGTGGCCCTTGTGGCCAAGGGGATCAGAGGGTATGGAGAGAAGGCAGGTACGGGATACTGAGTTGGATGATCATCCATGATCATATTAAATGTCAAAGCAGGTTTGATGGGCTGAACAGCCTGCTTTCTCTGCTCTTGTCTGTACGATAAGATGCTGGTGATATTTGCCAAAGCAGCTTTCACAATCTACTTTGGCCAAATCTACAACAGATAACTGTCTATCATCCATGATCATATTTAAATGTCAAAGCAGGTTTGATGGGCTGAACAGCCTGCTCCTGCTCTTGTCTGTACATTGCCAATGCACCATCTAGGCCAAATCTCAATATACTGTCTATTTTACTATACCTCAATGATAGCTGTACTTCAGGGCATAGGGTCAATATGGAAGGAAAACCTTATCCTGTTTTCTTAAACCAAAAAGCATAGATTGGACAAGGAGTCAAAGAGTTGTACAACATAATACTGGTTCTTTGACCAAAGGTGTCTATCACAGGAATTCCATTTGCCTGAATTAATTCCATATTCCACTAAGCCCTGCACAATTGAATACCAGTCAAGATGACACCGGTCTCGACTCAAAACGTCACCTATTCCTTTTCTCCAGAAATCCTGTCTGACCTGCTGAGTTACTCCAGCTTTTTTTGTCTATCTTCGGTTTAAATCAGCATCTGCAGTTCCTTCCTACACAAGATGCTTTTTAAATGTTGTTATTGTTGTTCCTGCCCTTACCACCTCCTCTGGCAGTTCACTACAGGTAGCAACTATTCTTTGGATCTTATAGAAACATATAATGGAAAAAGATCTCCGTTAAACCTCCTCCCTCTCATCTCAAAGCTATGCACTTTACACACCCTTCCCATGAGAGATAGCCTATCTACTTTATATATGACAAACTCTGCACCCCATGTGGGGACACTCTAATAAACACTTCCAATGTACATGTGTGCAGCTATTACATGTAATGGCAATGCACTTTGTATCGTATTAAGCTGTCTCCTACTGCTGCAGGTATTATTATTGTATGTAACAAAGTTCTGTCCCAGCAGCGAGCAACCATTTGAGTCCGCTGTCCTGTAGTAAGCCTGCTGAGCACACACTTCAATTTCCATTATATCAGGAGCCTTTTGATCTCTCTGCCACTTATTGCAGTATGATTTATGTTACAAAATGCTTCAGAAACAACCTTGCTCTCAGTATGAGAAACAATGATCCAAATTTCTTTTCATATCATTGATTTCAGAAATATCGAAAAACTGCCTTATCAAGATGCGTCATAAAATATGTGCTGCATTTAAATAAACCTCCCAGAGGCTATTCTGGAGCTCCTGCACTAAGTAAGTTGCATTTGTATCCAGTCCAAACCATGCCCAGGGAAAATCAACACTGGGATTTTTGCCAGGTTCTCTGAGGGTATGGTCTAACATTAACATGGAGCCTGCATGAGGTTCTCTGGAGGAAATGGGTGCAGGCACTTCAGTTTATCAATACAAGTCATCTTCTCTTAATGCCTGATTCCTCAAAAACAGTCCTCCTAGTGTTTGAGGCTGTGGAGGAGGCTGTAAATTTCCACTCATCAGATGTGGAGAAAATCTAAGGAAGGAGATAACATTAATATTGGCTTCATTGTGTGTTACTTTCAATGTTAAAAGGTCAATTCTCTGCTCTGTTATGTTTTGCTCCACATTATCTTGTGCCTCAGGTGCCACAGGAACTGAGGGTTTCATTCAGTGATGTCCTCTCTGTGATCACATTTCATATGAGCTATTTGTCAGTCGTCTGAGGCTAGTAGTGTCACAACAGATAAAATCTCATTGGAATTATCTTCCTCATTCTTTCAAACGCATTTCGTTGTCTCTGTACTGTACACTGACAATGACAATTAAAATTGAATCTGAATCTGAATCTGAAACCATTGGGCAAACTGGTACATCACCGTATCCCAGTGGAATTACTGGGAAAGATCAAGGGGCTGGAGAGGTTGGAATCGTCACCCGAAACATCACCCATTCCTTCTCTCCAGAGATGCTGCCTGTCCCGCTGAGTTACTCCAGCATTTTATGCCCATCTTCTGGAATCTACAGCATAAGCTGAGGAGAGAGCTAATAGGAGTACATCAAATTATGAAAGGCACAGATAGGGTAGACAGTCAGAGCTTATTCCCTCGGGTGAAAATTTCAGACTAGAGGACATAGCTTTAAAATAAGAGTGGCGAAGGTTAACGGAAATGTGCAGGCCATGTTTTTTAACCAGTGGGTGACTGCAATGTGCTAGTGGGGTGGTGGTGGAAGCAGATGTGATAGTGGCATTTAAGAGAGCTTTCAATAGGCACATAGATATACAAATAATGGTGGCTTATGGATCACATGGAGGCAGATGAGTGATTTATCTCGGCATTGTGTTTGACACAGATATTGTGGGCTGAAGGGCCGATTCCTGCGTGGTACCTTTTCTATGTCCTGTGCTCTATATGAAAGGAGAGGAACTAGAGAAACTCAATGGGTCAGGCAGAATCTGTGGAGAAAAATGAACAGGCAACATTTCCATGCAGGTGCTGGACTGGATGAGTAAAGGGGAAGCACCCAATAATGAGGTGGAGGAGAGGGTGGAGCAAGATGGGGAGTGAGGGGGAGAGGGTGAGAGGGATGGGGTGGGATGAGGAGTGGAGTAGGTGGCGAAAGGATAAAATAGGAGAGTGTGTAGGGGAGAGGGTAAAGAAACGGGGTGGGTGATAGCAGGCTGGGAATTTACAAGAGACTGCAGATGCTGGAATCTTTAGCTAAAAAACAAGGGAGAGCTGGAGGAACTGATCAGATCGTGTAATACTGGGAAGGTCCTTGTGGCGCATACAATAATATATAACGACATTATAAACTGATCTAGTGTATAACTAATGGAAAATTAGTGCTCAGTTAATGGAAAACATTTGATCTGCTTTAATTATCAATCGGTTGGAACAATAAGGCACAGAAGGAGGCCATTGGGAAGTTGAGCTTTTACTGGAACATTCAATGGGTTTTGCATAACATCGATCAAAATAAATAATCCTGTGGAAAGGACTATCTCCATCTGTGATTATCTCCTATTTAACACACTGATTGCCTTTATCACAATCTCCTCTTTCCTCTCAGCTTTGACATTTACTGTAATGTCCATTCAGTCACGCTTGCACGTAAAACCGTAGTCAAAGCATTTAATCCTCCTCAATTAGATTTTAAAGGTCGTTGGGTTAAATTGACCTATTATTTTCTAAATTTGGTTTTAAGGAAGTTATTGCCCAAGCAATTTTGTAGGCAAAAACAAAAAAAAACAAGATTTTTTTTTCTTTCGATGCTCGATGAAAATGGGCGATAGTGGATATGTTGTGTTTTCATGTCACCCATCAAGTAATCAATAGATCTGGAAATTAAAGCAGAAAAATACTCAACAAGTCAGTCTTATTTCTGCAGCAATGGGCAGAGCTAACACGTCAACAAGCTTGCTAAAAGTTAGTTGTGAAACAAGATTTAACAGAGAAAGGACAAGTGTGGACAAATGCTGACTGGATATCTCCCCTCAAGAGGGAATCTGGAATCAAGTCCAGTCCCGCCCCACCTACTCTTTATCCAGTCCCTTCTCATCTATCACCAATGATAGACGATGAGAGAATGGGTCGGCTGGGCTTGTATTCTGTGGAATTTAGAAGGATGAGAGGGAATGAGAGTGGAACATATATCATTCTTAAAGGATTGGACAGGATAGATACAGGAAAAATGTTCTCAATGTTGTGGAGTCCAGAACCAGGGATCACAGTTTAAAAATAAGGGATAGACCATTTAGGACTGAGATGAGGAAAAACTTCAATTCACCCAGAGAGTTGTGAATATGTGGAATTCTCTGCCACAGAAAGCAGTGGAGGCCAATTCATTGGATGTTTTCAAAAGAGTGTTAGATTTAGCTCTTAGGGCTAAAGGAATTAAGGGATATGGGGAGAAAGCAGGAACGGAGTACTGATTTTAGATGATCAGCCATGATCATATTGAATGGCTGTGCTAGTTTGAAGGGCTGAAAGGCCTGCTCCTGCACCTATTTTTCTATGATGTCTATGTTCTAAAACAAGACAGCCCGGCAGATTCAACGTCCCTGCCTGCTCCTGCCCCACTGAACTCATCTCCACACACCTAGATCCTATCCTATCCCTCCTTGTCCAGTCTGTTCCCACCTACATCCGAGTTTTCTGACCAGAATTAAGGAGAACAGATGCGGAATAACGAGTCCATATTTTAGAAAGATGGAGAGAATATTTTTTTCTCTAAGAGCATCTACCAAGTTGCTAATTGGGAACGATGGAAATAATATTTTTTTTCTCTAAGAGCATCTACGAATACTCTCATAATCTGATGTTTCATTCAGATTCCCCTTGTTTCCACAATCATATGCCCGCTCAATCGTACTGTCCTTTTCTTTTAGGTTTTGATTCACTTCTATCTTTTAGGGAACTGTGGAGTTTCTCATTAGATATATCCAAGGCCAAGCTGGACAATAGTAGACAACTTTGTCTGGTGCGATATTGAAGGTTATGGGAAATGTCAGGGAAGTAATGCTCGAGCTGAAATCAAATTAGTTGTGATCCCATTGAATCACAACTCGGGTTCAGTGGTTTATTTCTGTTCCAGTTCCATATGACCTTGCCTGGAGTACCATACGCTGCGCCAAGGGAAGGAGATATACTTGTATTACAGGCGGTATTGGAGAATGCTTTCTGGGTTTTTGTTATCTCTGGAAATCCATTATAGCCAACACACTCGGGAGTTCAGTAGAATGAGATGTTGGCTCACTGAAACATAAAGTCCTGAGGGAATTTGATGCAGTAGATCTAAGGCGGCAGAGTTTAGCAATACCGAGCTTCAACACAAATAGACTGGGCAAAGCAGAAATGAGACCAAATATTGCAAATTTACAGAAAAATTTACCAACAATCCTGCATGGTCCTATTTTAGGTACATTCGGTGCTCTGCATGTGGTAAAAGCAAATGCAGACTTTGTGATCTCTTTGAGAACTAAAAGATCAGCTTTATGGTTTTGCGACTGATGTGGAAATTATAAGAAAGATAAGTAGATTGTAATATGTTTATCCTAAGAGCTTATGGGTTTGTAAAGTCGTATTCATTAATAAGGGTGTCAAGAGTTATGGGGAGAAGGCAGGAGAATGGGGTTGAGAGAAAAAGATAGATCAGCTATGATTGAATGGCAGAGCAGACTCGATGGGCCGAATGGCCTACTTCTGCTCATATGAATTATAAACTTATGGACTGGGAAAGCATTTTGGGACAAGATGCCAACATAGTGAAGGAAACTTAAGGATTTTAGGAGAAGCAATAAATAGATTTATCAAGTGATTAGATTCCATTGCATAGCTAGCTAAAGTTAAAATTAACTTGGAGTTTTAAACGAGGCTGAGGACAGTTGAACTGATCAGGAAATAGAAGTGTGTAGGACAGAGCTGCAGATGATGGTTTACACCGAAGATAGACTCAAATTGCTGGAGTCAGCGGGACAGACAGCATCTCTGGAGAGAAGGAATGGTTGACATTTCGGGTTGAGACACTTCTTCAGAAATAGAGGTGTCCTTTATTGCACCCATTTGTTAGATAAATAAAACAAATATTTTCTAATAACAGGAAATAGGATGTTAAAGATAACTTAGGGGAAAAACAAAGATGAAATGCTACTGAGACATTGATCAATGATGAATTGTTTCAAAGGTGTAAAATTCACATGTCACCATGGTGTCATCTATCTATCTATATCTATCTATATCTTCTATATAATATTAAAACTCTGTGGCTGGCTAGCTGGCTGTGTGTGTGTATGTGTGTGTTTCTGCCTGACTTGTGGGTGCCAGCCTTTGATTCGTTACTACCCCAACACCAGACCCAGAAACGCCGAGATTTTTTCCATTTCGGTAGAGATTTCACTTTTCATTCCAAGTATCCACTCCTCATTAAATTTTGTCGTTATTATGTACACATTTTTAATGAAATCCTTCCCCCCCACTCACTCATTTTGTCGCCTCCTGCTGGCCAGCGACCATAATGGCTGCTGGCGTCCGCCTCTCGCCTCAAAGACGCCATTTAAAAACAGCCGCACTGCTGAGTGCTGGAATCTTATGTTCGGGAACGGCTTGAGTTGGAGGACCACGTCTCCTGTGGGGGCTACGGGGAGGGAACGGCTGCGTTGGGGGGTCTGCACTTGGTCTAGTGAGAATATAAAAATGCTGTGAGTGCTGCGAGTCTATGAAACACTTTGGGCTCACTCAGAGTGTTTCCCAGTGCATATTGTTAAGGCTTGGTGGAGACACCCATCCAACGAGGGAAGGGAGGGACCTGGGGTGGAGGGTATTAACATAGAAAACATAGAAATTAGGTGCAGGAGTAGAGGCCATTCGGCCCTTCGAGCCTGCACCGTTCAATATGATCATGATCATCCAACTCAGTATCCCGTACCTGCCTTCTCTCCATACCCCCTGATCCCCCCCCAAGGGCCACATCTAACTCCCTCTTAAATATAGCCAATGAACTGGCCTCAACTACCCTCCTGTGGCAGAGAGTTCCAGAGCCACTCTCTGTGTGAAAAAAGTTCTTCTCATCTCGGTTTTAAAGGATTTCCCCCTTATCCTTAAGCTGTGACCCCTTGTCCTGGACTTCCCTAACATCGGGAACAATCTTCCTGCATCTAGCCTGTCCAACCCCTTAAGAATTTTGTAAGTTTCTATAAAATCCCCGCAATCTCCTGCTGAGAGTATAAACCAAGTCTATCCAGTCTTCTTCATAAGACAGTCCTGACATCCCAGGACCGAGGTGTTCCCTGCAACCTGTTTCTCTCGCGGTTCACAGACTCATTAACTCAGAAGTGGCCCTTGTGGCTAAGGGGATCAGGGGGTATGGAGAGAAGGCAGGTACGGGATACTGAGTTGGATGATCAGCCATGATCATATTGAATGGCGGTGCAGGCTCGAAGGGCCGAATGGCCTACTCCTGCACCTAATTTCTATGTTTCTATGTTTCTATGACTCGCCAGCCGCCTGCCACTTTTGCGTGCTGGAAGAGTCTGTGTACCACGTGTACATGGTGTGCGTGAGGCTGCAGTCACTGTTTGAATATGTAAAGGGGCTGCTCCTTGCCTTCTGGCTGCATTTTTCACCCACCATCCTCATCTTTGGACACCCTGTGCGTAGGGGAGAGGGTAGGGCTGAAGATGTCCTGGTTGGGTTGCTCCTGGGCCTGGCCAAGCTGGCCATCCGCGAGTCACGGCGCCAGACGGCGGAGGGCTCTACCCGAGCCGGCTGCCTGCCCCTTTTCCGAGGTTACGTCCGTGCCTGGGTGGGATTAGAAAGGGAATACGCCCTGTCTGAGGGCACCCTGAGGGATTTCCGGGACCGCTGGGCTCCGCAGGGTGTTTAATGTATCATCAATAAGGATTGTATCATAATTGTATAATAGTTTATTATGGATATATGTTTGTGTTGTATTTATGGTGGTGGGTTCTGGCTTGTTTTATTGTAGTGTAAATATTATTTTTTAATAATTGAATACATTTTTTGATTAAAAAAAAAAAAAACGAGGGAAGGGATATCACACCAGGGCGTCACATGAGTGGCAAGTGGGCCGGATTAAATAATATCTGTGAACACTACGATACGACACAAATGAATGTATGTATAGCCTCTAAGAATGTCGGAAGAAGCTTTGCACAGCTCTTGTTTTCTATATATTTTTTATTCTGAATAAAGTTTATTTTGATTTGTTTTTTTTAATGTATTGTTAAGGCCTTGAATAAACCAACTTGTTTGAGAAACATAGAAACATGCAGGAGTAGGTGCAGGAGTAAGCCATTTGGCCCTTTGAGCCAGCACCACCATTCAATATGATCATGGCTGATCATCCAAAATCAGTACCTCATTCCTGCTTTCTCCCCATATAACCTGATTCCATTAGCCCTTAGAGCTATATCTCTCTTGAATATATCACTCTCTTGAACTCACCACTGCTCTACAAGATTTTCTTTGTGTCTGTTTCATAATTAAAAGGGCAACTGGGCCCCACCTGAAAGCCAGATTTAGTGTACAGGTTAAACACAAAATTCCTTTCAACAACTCTAATGATACCATCTTGGTTGTCATCCATCGCTTGTTATTTTACCTTTCCTGTCCACTCCTACTCTGATCCACCTGACAGTAGCCTCTGCATTGTTTTTAAAAGCCCCAATACAAACTTTATTGGGGTAACTGGGACCTCCAGGGTTGCGTCCTCAGCCCCCTACTGTACTCCCTGTACACACAGGACTGTGTGGCCAGGTTCAGCTCCAACTCCATCATCAAGTTTGCTGACGACACTGTGGTGGTGGGCCTGACCTCCACTAACGATGAGAAGGCCTACCTGGAGGAGGTGGCTGACCTGGCACTCTGGTGTCAGAACAACAGCCTCCTCTTGAATGTCACTAAAACTAAGGAGCTGATTGTGGACTTTAGAAGGGCACAACATCCGAGGATGTACACGCCACTGGTGATAAATGGGACTACTGTGGATAGGGTGAGCATCTTTAAATACCTGGGAGTCCACATCACAGAGGATCTGACATGGACAACATACACTGCCCCACTGGTGAGAAAGGCAATGCAGCTCCTTTACCACCTCAGGCAGCTGAGAAAATTCAGAGTCTCTGTGAGGATCCTTCAATCTTTCCACTCTGGTGCTGTAGAACGTATTCTGACCAGAAACATCTTGATCTGGTTTGGCAACAGCTCTGCTCAGGACAGGAAGGCTCTGCAGAGGGTAGTGTGTTCGGCCGAACGCACCATGGGAACTACACTTGCCCCCCTGCTGGACCTAGAGGTGCAGATCCAGAGCCAGCAAGATCATGAAGGACCCCAACCATCCAGCAACGGACTGTTCCAGCTGCTACAGTCAGGCAAACACCTCCACTGTCACGCTGTGAAAACAGAGAGGATGAGACGGAGTTTCTACCCACAGGCCATCAGGACTGTAAACTCTGATCTCACCAGGGCCATAATTACTGTTGTGTCTTTTAATTGTTTTCATGTAAATACTGGTTCTGTCCTAGTCTGTTCTGTTGTTTTGTACAATCCCGCAGGCATTACCGCTTTCATTTCACTGTACACCTTATATGTATATGTGACAAATAACCTTGACTTGACTAGACTTGATAAACAGCAACTTCCCCCAATGAGCCGTCCGCCCTTGGCCTTCTCCGGTGCCACAATTAGTGCATAAGCAATCTAGAGGAACGGCACCTCATACTCCACTTGGGGAGCCTACAGCCTAATAGTATGAACATTAAATCATCCAATTTCAAACAACCCACTCCCCATGTGCTCCTTTCCCACTCCCACATGTCCACCTATTGACACCCTCATTTTGTTCATTTCTGCCACCCTCTCCATCGTCCCATTTCCCGTATAATTATTAACTTCGTTATTTCCCCTTTTCCTTTGGTTTACTTTTAATTCCTTCCTTCCTTCCACCCCACCCCTCCCCAGAGTACTATGAGTTCTGAGAGTTCTGCTTTGCCTGGTTCCACCTTTCACCTACCAGCCCCTATCTCATCCCTGCCTACCTACTGGCTGCCTTTCCAGTTCAATCTCAATCTTGATGCAGATCTTAACCCAAAATGGCATCCATCCCTTTGCCTCCCCAGATGCCGACGGACTCATCCTCACTTCTGGCCACACTACAGCCTTTGAGTCTCAATACTGCATTCAACCATTTCAGGTTTTTTTCATTTTTGCTGTCTGTATCCAAACTGGTCGTACTTGCCATCTGTAAAATGCCGTCTTTTTTGTCTCTCGTCATACACTGCCCAGTATGGTGGCCACTATCATCATGCTGCTTTTGATTGGGTCTCAGCAACAGCTCTGAGTTGCATTTCACAGCTTCACCTTTGTTTTTGCCCTCTTTATCTGCCTTCATTAATCTAGTAACCAGACAACACCACAAACATTCGACTCACCTTGGCACACTTGGCCTTGTCCTGTCAGAGATTATCCTGCCCATCCATCTCCCATCCTTCATTGCCACTTAAAACATACTCGTTTTCTCACATCCACAGATAGACCAGACACATTATCACTGTGTCTCTTTCCATTGGTTCTGCATGGCCTGCTGAGTGGTTGCCATGTTTCCTATTTCTATTTTGAGAGAAATCCAATTTGATCCATCTTAATAGAACAGTGATAGAACAAAGAAAGAGATTTTATGGTATTAAGGAAAAAACTATGAATCTATCAAACCAGCGTTCGATGCCTGTATGGACGACACATCTGAAATATGAGAGAAATAGAACATAAATCATAGGAGGCATAAGAGGAGCTTATTTACTTGTTATTAAAATAAACAAACTTGTTGAAGCCCCAAAGACAGACACAAAGTGCTGGAGTAACTCAATGGGACCCGCAGCATCTCTGGAGAAAAGGAATAGGTGAAATTTCATTCAAAAACATTCTTAAGACTGAGGGTGATCATGGTGGTGCAGTGGTAGAGTTGTTGCCTCACAGCAAATGCAGTGCCAGTGACCCGGGTTCAATCATGACTACGGGTGCTGTCTGTACGGAGTTTGTACGTTCACCCCGTGACCGCGTGGGTTTTCTCCGTAATCTTCGGTTTCCTCCTACACTCCAAAGACATACAGGTTTGTAGGTTAATTGGCTTGATAAATGTAAGAATTGTCCCTAGTGGGTGTTAAGGTAGTATTAATGTGTGTGGATCACTGTTCGATGCCGACCCATTGTATCTCAAAACTAAAAAAACTAAACTAAAGTTATTCAGACCATAACATCTCAGTCTGAAGAAGGATTTTGACCCGTAACGTCATCTATTCTTTCTCTCCTGAGATGCTGCCTATCCCGTTGAGTTACTCCAGCATTTTGTGTATATCTTCGGTATAAACCAGCAACTGCACTTCCTTCCTACACATTTTGTTCAAGTCTCACCTTTGTACGTCCAGCAAAATGGATACAAATGGACTGCAGATTCCATAATCTGGGATGATAAACAATCTGCTGAAGAAACTCAGTGGGGCTGACAGCATCCATAGAGGCAAATAATACAATAGACCTCTGACAGCCTATCTAACTGTTCAGAAACTCTGATCACCGCGTATTTGATTTACAAGGTACTTTATCTCGTGCTGCCTTTAAGCTCATCAATTCATTGGGAAATTTATTGCAGTGCCGTGTAACATCTATAATAGAGTGAATTACAAAGGACAAAGACAAAGGACAAAGGGTATTTATTGTCACGTGCACCAATTGATGTAGTGAAATTTGAGTTGCCATTTGCAGCACACCAATAAAAATAAAATACAACATTAAAGCATTTAACACCAAACATGAAAAACACCCTCCCACAATGGTTCCCACTGTGAGGGAAGGCACAAAGTCCAGTCCTCTTTCCCTTGTTCACCCATGGTCGGGCTTATTGAGGCCTCCACAGTCGCCACAAGGATGGCCCTATGTTACAGGCCCTCACGCCGGATGATGGTCCCGGAGTCAGGAGAACACTCTCAGCGGCTTGGAGTGTCTGGAACGGCTGCTTCCTACTCGAGATCGCGGCTCCCGTAGTCCACAGGCCTCACTGGTCGGACCTCCGACACTGGCGATCTCGGCGAGAGATCCCAGGCTCCGTGGTGTTCAGAGTCAGCGCCGCCCGCGGCTGGGGGCTCCGCAACGACAGCCATATTAAAAAAATAGCACTCTTTAATAGTTATTAAAAGCCACATTAACAGAACAGCACTCAGTAGTCTAGAAAATAATCAGTTCAGCACTTCCAAAGTCCTGAAGGTACCAGAATACTGGAATACTGTAATTGGAAGAGTATTATTAACATTGAAACATACAGCTGTAAGTAATAAAGATACCTCGGACTCGCTGGGATTGTAAGCTTGCAGATAAACCTCAGAATATTTTGTCGGAAGGAACTGTGGATGTTGATGTTTAAAATGAAGAAAGACATAAAAAGCTGGAGTAACTCAGCGGGTCAGACAGCGCCTCCGGAAAAAAGGAATAGATGACGTTTCGGGTTAAGACCCTTCTTCAGACCCGAAACGTCACCTATTCTTTTTCTTCAGAGATACTGTCTGACCCGCTGAGTTACTCCAGCTTTTTGTGTCTACCCTCAGAACTTTGCTGTTGTGGCTGTTAACAATAAAGGAATAAGTTCTTAGTTGAATTGAAAATTGTGGGTAAAATCTGGATTAAAAGATTACTAAAGCAGAAATGCAAAGTATTGATGTACAAAATAAACATGCTGCAACATTTGTAAATAGCAGAGGACAAATATTGTCCAATTCCTTTAAAATTTAAGTTGTAAATAGCTCGCTCTAAGCTTCCCACAGTCTACTTTCAGTCAATAAAATACTGAATCAAGCTCTTGAGCAGCTAAACTTTATTTTGGATAACACAACACAAATTTCCCTATACGATATCTAACCACCGCAGATTCGATCCTTGTATCTGCATGGCCAAGCACTTCTAGCCTCGTGCAAGCAAAGACACTCCAAAAGGTCATGCAGTCCCAAGCGCTCTTCCAGAAGATCGACAACGGACCTCGTGGGGGTTGCCTTTTATTGGTCCCCAAACCTTGAGGGGCCGAACCACATGTGGGTGGTCTCTTCATAATCCAATTAAACACATTAATTATAACAGTACATAATTGACAGTTCTCCAACCCAATAATCCAATCTTGAATACATTATATTTGAAAGCAGCTTCTGGAAGGATGCAAACACAAATGAATAGTGCAACATGTGCCCTGGCATTCAAACAGTTCCTCCAAAGCTCAACATTTCAACCAATCAACAAATTAACAGGATAACCGTCTCGCAACATTATTTATCCTATATACAATACCCTTGCAGCGATCCAATCGAAATGATGCATTTAAGGTTTGTTTGCAAAACTGCTATACATTTTATCAATTTAGGAGAATCAAGGAGAACACCTGGATCATTCACCATCCTGCACATCAATCTAAGCCTAGACTGGCTGGCGCCATCCAAAGCCTGTAAATTTCAGCTGACAAGGGTCAAGCAATTCTGACAAGTGCAGGGATGCCCCATTTTATGGACAAAGGACATTTATTGTCACATCCACCAATTGGTGCAGTGAAATTTGAGTTGCCATGCAGCATACAAATAAGATAAACACCACACTTTAGAATTTAACATAAAACATAACAAAACATCCCCCCACAGCAGAATCAGCGTTTCCCACTGTGAGGGAAGGCAACAAAGTTCAGTCTCTTCCTCTATTCACTCGTGGTCGGGGCCTATTGAGGCTTCCGCCATCGCCGCTACAGCAGCCTGATGTTTTCAGGCCCTTGAATGGAAGAACACTCTGCTTTTTTTTGTCTTTACCTGTTTGCCTCCTTCCTTTCATTTATTTACCATCTTGGAGAGCAGAATAGTGAGGATTATTATACTTGCCAGGTTATTTGCCTCTGCTAATGGAGTGATACTAGTTCTGGAATTAAAAACCTTCATTTTTTACTTGATACTTCATGGTATCTATTTTATTTGGCCACCTTGCATAGATGGTTGAAAGCTTCAAATCCTCAGGATTAAATATCACCAATAACTTGTCCTGGACCACTTATATTGAAGCAATGGTCAAGAAAGCAAACCAACGGCTCAATTTCCTCAGAAGGCTTAGGACGTTCGGCATGTCTCCAACAACTCTCACCAACTTCCACAGATACACCGTAAAAAGCATTTTATCGGGATGCATCACAGAATGGTTTGGGAACAGCTCCATCCAAGACCGCAAGAGATTGCAGAGAATTGTGGAAGTTCTTCCTTACCTTTTTAAAAGAGTACCCTTTAATTCTGAGGCTAAGACCTTGGGTCCTAGACTCTCCCTCCAGTGGAAACATATTGTGGAGCAGAAGGTGCTTGTGGGATAAGAGGGTGAATGGTTAGATTAAAAACTTGAGCCCTCCTTCCATCATTATACTTGTCTCTAGGTTCTCCCTACCTCCTTTGAGAATTTGAGATGGTCATGGGCAACAGATGTCCATGACCACGTTACACTTTATCAAAGAGGCCTCCAGAGCATTTCTAAATCGATTGGATGCATGATGCTAGGCATGTTGGGCATGCAAACCACATAGTCTGTTATCAGAACCAACAGTGTCATTAATGGAGAAGCACAGAACTGCAGATGCTGGTTTACAAGAAAATAGACACCATGTGCTTGAGTACCTCAGCAATTCAGGCAGCATCCCTGAAGAACATGGATAGGTGACAATTTGGGATGGGACCCTTCTTCTGACTCAATGGAGACGCTGGCCTCAGGAGGGATGGAGACATTATTTCACGTCCTATCAATGAATTTGGAGGATGTTGTAGAGAAATCTTCGATGGTATCTCTCCAGCAACTCAAAGTACGTGCTGTAAGAAATAAATTACTTAGAAAGGCCTGCAACACTACAGCACTGTAGACTATGTTTAATGCTAAGCTTGAAGTCTCAGTTTTCAAAATCTCCTTCAGATGACCGAAGTCGCCGTTCTTGCATTGAAGGCAATGGTAAATTTCATCATCAACATCTGCCTTCACTGAAAGGTAGGACCCAGGCAATAGAGATCAACTCACGTTTTCCAAAGTCTTATCATGGACCACCTTCAACAATAAATCAATCTCGTATGGAGGGAGCTTCCTCCAGGTACCCCAAAGCTCAGAAGATAGTACCTGGCGAGCACCCTCCTAGTGTCTATTTTGGGTGGCAGCCACCAGTCTCCATCGTAAATAAGGCTGCCTCTTCAAATGGACTGGGTCTGAAGCATTAACTTTCAGAGCCTACTGACCAAAGACTCTATCAAATCCTATGAAATAATAACACTCAAGAGCTATTTAAGACAGTGGATAATACCAATTGATATGGCAGATGGTATGGAAATTTAGCAATGCACTGGAGATAATCCAGCATTTTTAAATGACTAAGTTATTGTCAAATTAATATGGGAGTTAGGAGCACTTAAAAGGATTCGGGGAAGTCCATAAAAATAATTAAGGAACTAAAGGACCAGACAAAAGAAATGGTTCAGATAATCTTCAGTGACCAATTCCAGTTGTCATGCCTAGGGGACATCTACAATGACTTCAACGTTTGAGCTACAATGCAATCCATGCAATGTTAAACTCCTCATATTAGTTCTGACAGCACACTGTGCCGAACCATCCTCTGCTCTTGTTCATGGTTCTACAGAGAATTCTCAGCTGTTTCCTCGTTGGTTACCTCATCTCCGGTCATCTCACGTGCATCGAAGCAAAGAGGAGTTGGTGCCAGAAGTAAGCACTTCTGCCCTCCTGTTCCACTGCTGGACTCACTGTCGAAGGACAGAACACTGAGGCACTGAGGTGAGGGATCAGATACACTTGTTTTGCAGCCGATCATTTTTATCCGGTTTTTATCCGTTTTTTTGCCTCCCCCAGGAGATCACGAGGTTCTTGGGGTGGAGAGGGGTGATAGCGGTATAAAGGGGAGGGTAGTGTCTTGTGTTCTGTGTCTTGTGTCTACTGTTTGTGGGTAAGCGTGTCTGTTTAGTGTTCAGCCATGAGCGAATGGCGGTGCGGGCTCGATGGACCTGGTGGTCTGCTCTCGCACCTACTTTCTATGTTTCTATGTCTATACCAGCTGTGGTTCATATTAGTACAGGAATACAGGCACTGAATTAAAAGTAAATGCAGGTATATTTATTATTATTATTTGACATTTAATTTATAGCAGTGTTTTAAACAGTTTTCTAGGTTTGGTTTCTTGGTTTCTTTGAATGTGATCATCAGATATATTCTCAGACAGTCTTCAGAAGGAATTGCAGATGCAGGTTTAAACCGAAGATGGACACAAAAAGCTGGTGTAACTCAGCAGTCAGACTGAAGAAGGATCTTGACCCGAAACGTCACCCATTCCTTCTCTCTAGAGCTGCAGCCTGTCCCGCTGAGTTACTACAGCTTTTTGTGTCTATATTCACAAACAGTTCAATGTTCTTGCCAAGAGTGAGCTGTCAAAAGATAGCAGGAGCTGCTGCAATCGCTCCCCATCCAATTGCCTTCCCAGATCTGTTGAAATGTAAGGTAGGAATAAGTGAAGCATCTATTCTCAAATGTCTTCATAAACCTGGTATTATCAAGACGTCATAGCACATATCCTAATGCATCTTCCCTGAACTTCCTGATCAATTTTTAACAACTGCTTAATATTAAAATTCTCACTGTTACTTTTAAATATCTCCACTGCTTCTCCCCTCCCATCCCTACCTGTCTCTGTCAACTACTCTAGCTGTAAAACCTCACAAAATACCTCCTCCATCCTAGTTCTCCGACTAGTTTCACTTTCTAATTAAATATTACTGATTATATTCCTCGTTGTCAACTTCCCTTCAGTTAAGAATGAACCATTCTACATTTTCCTTGAACTGTCCCCCTTGATTTGTGTTTTCACACCATACCCTTCCATATCTCTATGTCTCCCTCTCCCCTGATTCTCAGTCTAAAGAAGGGGCTCGACCCGAAATGTCACTCATTCCTTCTCTCCTGAGAAGCTGCCTGTCCCGTTGAGTTGCTTCAGCATTTTGTGTCTATCTTCGATCTGCCTATCCACAGTTCTTTCCTACACATATTCCCTCCCGAAGTCCCTGCTCTCCTCCATTGCATCACTTTGTCATCTCCAGGTCTAATTGCTCCAACTTTGACTGCCATTGGCTTCATCTGCCAAAGTCCTGCATTCTGCAATTCCCACCTTAAACCTCTTCACCTGTTATCATCTTTTCTTCCCCATGCTGTTCCTTAAACTTATCCCTTGACCAAGCTTTATATTTATCTGCCTTAATACCACTTTCTGTGGCAGTATTAAAATATGTTCAATCACGGTCCTGTCAAGCACCCTTGTTTTGGTTGCCATAGGTTTAAATATGTATTGAGTTCTGTAACACTCCATTAGCAGAGTGTGAAAGAATTAATGCCTCACATTGGTGAGGTTAATAGTTTTTTTCTTCAAAAATGTTTTGCATAAAATGTTTAATGCAAATTAAAAATGAAATGTGCATAATTGATTCATGACATTATATTGAAAAATAACTCACAATTATTGATTGAATTGAAAAATTACACCAAATATTGCTTGGTGTGAGATTTCACTGCATCCATTTTTTAAGTGAAGTCAATGAAGCAGGTGGTGTTTGACTGATGGCCGATGTTAGCTGCATACTGAAGAGGACTAAATATGGATTTATTATTCCTGCTGTTTCATTAGGAGTCCCAGCTGAGTTTAGCTTTGCTGAGAGATATAGCGCGGTAGAAGGCCCTTTGGACCACTGAGTCCATGGTAACCAGTGATCCTGAGCACTATCCTACACACTGGGGACAATTTACAATTTTTATAGAAGCCAATTATGTCTTAAGAATGTGGGAGGAAACCAAAGGTCCCGGAGAAAATGCACACGATCACAGGGAAAAGGTTCAAAATCCATACAGCCAGCACCCATAGTTAGGGTCGAACCCGTGTTTCTGGTGCTGTTAGGCAGCAACTCTACCGCTGCACCACCATGCCATCCCCGTGTGCCAGCTAGATATCTCGGACTGAGCCCAACAAGGTTGTCCAAACAACAGCTCCTTACACATGGATGTGAAATTGTTGGAAAAGAGCCTAACCTGAAGTGTTGATTGAAACTTTGATGAAGAATCACAAGTTTACAGCTGGCCTGTGGTTTAATATCTTACCACAATTAATAATCACATATCTGTATTGCACTTTGTTGGGGAATTGCCATATGGCTACGAGGATGTCTTTCATGTACCTGCAGAACCACATGAAATGGGCAGTGAACAACAGCCCCACAACTGCTTTCATCATGAACTCATCACTGAGAAATTCAACAGCACTTAGTGCTTCATCCATCAGGTGCGAGAGAAAGAGTTGCTCACGGATTAGGCCTTTCCTTTACACTCTGTGCCAATGCAGTTAAGTTTGTATTGATAATGATGAGAGGTGCAGAAGCCAGTGAGAAGACTTGTCCAGGGACCAAGTCGTTTACACATATCACAAACAATTGAAATCCCAGAGCAGATCTCTGCGGAACTCGACTGGTCACAGGCATCCAACCATAACAAACGCCTTTCACTGCAACCCTCTCTCTGCTATGAGTAAGGCAATTCTAAATCCCATGCATCTTAATCTTCTGGATCAGTCTACCATGGGGAAATTTATCAAACGCCTTCCTAAATCCATGGAGAGAACATCCACCACCCTACCCTCATCAATCATCTTTGTTACTTCCTTAAGAAACTCAATGAAGTTAGTAAGACATTACCTGCCACATACAAACTGTCCCTAATTAACCCATTTGCTTCCAAATGGGAGTAAATTCTAACGTGAAGAATCCATTCCAATAGTTTTCCCATCACTGGTGTGAGGCTCACTGCCCAATAATTCCCTGGATTATCTCTACTTCCCTTCTTAAAGAAAGGGACAACTTAACCTACTCCCAGACCTCGCCTCTGGCTAGAGAAAATCCAAAGAACTTTGCAAGGCCCCTGCAAACCCCTCTCTTGCTTCACTCGATAACCTGGGATTGATCCCGTCACATCCTGAGGATTCATTAAACGTGTTTGGTTTAGTCAAGAAAGGAAAGAAGAAAGATGTAGGGAATTCCAGGGCAACTAGCTTAATAGCAGCAGGATGGAAGATTCTGGAATCTATTATAAGTGATGTGGTAACAGAAACTCATAATCTGGCCTGGATCGGACTTTTCAAGTGAAAATAATGGTTTGCAAATCCATTAGCTATTTGAAGATTTCTCATTTTCAAACCTCATTTAGTAAAGTACCCTGGAGAAGTTTATCACCAAACATTAGAAAGCAGTCTATTAGAGATAAAATATATGGCATGGATATTACAACAAAAGTGGTTTGTAAGTAATGAGGCTCTCATAAAATCAGTGATTGCTAATTGATTTAATCTGCAAAGTTTGCTACAGTGCAGCATTTGGATGAGCAGAATATCACTCGCAGTGACCAAGATTTACCAGGTCTGTGTCACAGAATGCTCATCTTCCTAGGCAGAAAGGTATATTTGTATTGGTGAATTAATTTTGTGTACAATTTGAATTTCCTCTCTTCAAAATATCCCAGCGTTTAATTTTAAATAATTCTATTCCTCCTTTGATCACAAGCAGAAACTGCCTAACAACTGTTTGTAGCCAGCTGCACAAAGGCTGATAAGAATTGCCCCAAGTAACGCAATCTAATTCCGCCCCTTGCTCCTGCAGAATGAGCCATTACACTCAGCATTCCCCAAACAGCCTGTGAATTTAACAGTTCATTATTATTAAAATTCTCAAATATCCTTTCTTTTAATTTTGTGTTACAATTGAGTTCAATTACAAATAGACTGTTCAGTATGTTGCAAATGACCAAATGTAGAATTATAGGATTTTTAATGTTTTTTTAATGGATTTTGCTTTGGAGTTCAACTCTCTCTTTCTATATTTCTGTGCAAAGAATATGTTCATCACTCTCTGAAACTTGATTTTAGAGGAACAGTTGTACAGCTTTGAAACAGGTCCTTCAGCCCACAACCTCTATGCTGACCATCATTCTTATCTACACTAATCCCACTTGTGTGTGATCATTCCATATCTCCCTGATTCCTGCTCATTCAAGAACCTGTAAAAATACCTCTTTTGTCGTATTGATATATTATAAAACCTCTTTAATGTTTTTGATTTACTAAAAACAAAGTTGCAGTTTTCGTTGTTGAGTCTTTTTCGCTCTTCTTCTTACATTTCCCTTGTATTCAAGTCTTATTTTAAAAAAGCTTCCCTTTGGTGAGTCAGCGGTAATAGTAAGATTAAACGAGAACTTACCAGTTTGAAGTTTGATCTGTATTTTATGAGGAGTTACGATGAGGGATTATGTGAAGAAGCCCGCCACGACGCATGCGTGTCATTCTTCAAATCAGCGGTGTGAAATCACAGATAACTGTAATGACTAAACATAGTAAGATTAGAGAAGAGATACCAGTTAAGTATATGATCAAGGGTGGGAGCGGAGAGCACGTAATCCCTCATCGTAACTCCTCATAAAATACAGATCAAACTTCAAACTGGTAAGTTCTCGTTTAATCTTACTATTTTATTTCGGAGTCATGTGAGTGGCTATGTGAAGATTTTAAAGCTCTGTGATTTCATGCTGTGGAAACGAGTCCATGCATCACGTCTGCCTTGATGATTGTAGGAGGAATTGTGTTAACATAATTTGGACATGAATTCGACATTGAAATCATAAAATTTATTAACACAAAATTATAACCCCTTTTTATGGGTTTAAATTAATTTACAGAACTTAAAATTGTTTCTGCAAACGTTCCAGGTTTCATTACTGGTTTGTTGTAAAATAATTGGAATGTTTTTTCCCCAGACCATCCTGCTGCCTTGAGGATTTGGTCCATTGGTACATCCAACTGTATCACTGCTGATGTAGCTGCAGCCCTGGTGGAATGAGATTTAAAAATATTAGTATCCACCCCAGCCTGTGTTAGCACCTGTTTCAGCCATCTTGAGATGGTCTGGACCATCACTCTTTTGTGTGGTTGCTTGTGGCTGACCAAAAAGTGCCTTCTCATTGCCTCTTAGGATTTTCGTTTTCTCCATGTATAACAACAGATGTCTTACTATACACAAACGGTCATCTGTTGGGTATGACCTAAATTTTATATTGAGGCCAGCTGATCCCTGTCTGTTCTGCTTTACTAACTCATAGATATGAAACGTAATATTTTCTGTTGAGGAAGTCATGTTGTCCAGTCTTAGTTTATGCAGTGACTGTACCCTCTGTGCCGTGACCAATGCCATTAGCATGACTGTTTTTAATGTCAGTCTGTGTAGGGACAGAGCTGTTGCTGGAGACCAATTCCTGAGCATCTTCAGGACAATACTTACATCCCATATTTGGGAGTACCTGGTTCTTGGGGGATTAGTATTAAAAATTCCCCTCATAAGTTTTCTTACCAGTGGGTGAGTCCCAACAGAGTAACGCTCTGTCCCCTGCCGTAGGTAAGTCGATAAGGCACTTCTGAGCAATTGATGGCACTGTAACTGAGCCCCTCATCATAGTGGAGGCCTGCCAGATATTCCAGAAGAGACGGGATGTTCATGTCTCTGTAGGTGATGTTGTTTTTATGGCAGTACATCTCCTACCTCCTGATATAGACCAGATACTGTTTTTTGGTTGACTGTCATTGGGCCACCGAGATCATGTTTACTGTTCGGTCCGTCAGTCCCAGTTGTAGTAGAGGTGTTTTTAAACTCTACAAATTAATAAGTTCAAATGTTTATGGCATGGGTGGCTATCCCTTGTTACGGGATGTAGCAATAAATCTGGTCTATGTGGGATGGTGATACATGGTTCTAATACCATGTTTAATACCACTGGGAACCATGGTTGAGTAGGCCAATCGGGTACTACCAAAATACCAGACGCAGAGTCTTGTTGTATTTTCCTTAATACCCGACTGATAAGGCAGAAAGGAGGGAATGCATAAATAAACTATTTCCCCCAATGCAGCGAAAATGCATCTGTCGCCGCTGCCCCAGGGTCTGATTCCCATGAAACATAATTTGATAACAGGTGGTTAAGTCTGGATGCGAATAGATCGATATCTGGTGTTCCATATTTTGCTGTAATATCAGCAAATACTTTATTATTCAACATCCATTCGGTGTTTTCATTAAATTTGCGTGACCTGGTGTCTGCCACTAAATTTAGTCTTCCTGGTAGGTAAGTGACTGATATCCAAATATCTCTCTGGATACACCATTGTCAAATTGTATTAGCCAGGTTATCACATGATGTCGATTTGTTTCCACCCATGTGGTTAATGTATGCTGCCACGGTGGTATTGTCTATCTGTAGTCTAACATGCTGGTGATATGACCCAGTACAATATGACTTTAGACCATGGAATGCACCCAACATTTCCAGGTAGTTTATGCCCAGTGTGAGTAATAATGATGCCTCCTGACCAGTCCATCTACCACAGCTGGTGATGGTATTGGTGGCTCTCCCCCAAGTGCACTGGCATTAGTTTGTAGTACCATGGAAGGGTTACTGACAATGATTGGATTGGAACAAAGCCAGATGTTATCTATCCGCCATTTTAGTTCCATTTTAGCTTTGATTGGTAGTTTCATAGGTCTGTCAAAGTGACCTGCATTAATTTAGAGTGCTTGTATTTTTGCTCTCTATAAGTTTTGGTAATGTAGAGGTCCGAATTGTGTAGCTGGAAAGGCAGCCACCATTTTGCCAATTACGTTTGCTACCAATCTGATGGATGGTTTGCTGATGTCAATGAGGTTATTGCAAGCCTCTATTAAATCTCTAGCCTTTCCCTTAGGCAGAGTCACCGACATGTGAACTGAGTCTATGGTGAATCCCAAATAATCCATAGTAGTGGAAGGCGTTAGTTTAGATTTAACTGGATGGATAATAAATCCCAGTTTTTCAAATAACTGTTTTGTGGCTGTTACAGTTTGTTTGGCCAATTCCAACGTTTTGCCCACAATGAGTATGTCATCTAAATATGCCATGACCATGTGTTTACATTTCCGTAGAAACGCTAGGGCTGGTTTCAAAATTTTTGTGAACAGCCTGGGGCTGATGATAACCCATTTGGCAGTGTTTTATACTGCCAAAGCTGTCCCATCCAGTTGAATTTTAAGTAACATCTGTGGTCACCTCGTATAGGCACTGAATAGTAAGCATCTTTTAAATTGATGCTGGCCATGAAGTAACCTTTGGAAATTAATTGTTTAGCAGTAACAAAGGTTTCCATTTTGAAGTGAATATATTGTACAAATGCATTCAATTTTGTCAGATCTATGATGATGCTACAACCACCATCTTTTTTGTTTTTGGTAAATATATTGGACACGAATTCTAGTGGGTCGTGTTGAGTTTTCTCAATTACACCTTTTACGTAAAGCCGCTCCAGTTCAGCTTGCGCTTTTGATTTTTCTTTATCAGAAAGCACGCACATTCGGTTCGGTATATGTTGAACTGGAGGGCTGTACTTGTGTATAAACTCTATTGTATATCCCTGGATACTGCTTAAGATGTAAGTATCGGTTGTTAACATGCTCCATGCATTCAGAAAAGAGTGTAATCTCCCCCCAACCTCCATGCTCCCTGTATTTTGTAGGGAACCAGACCCACCTACCTCCATAGTTACCAGTGGCAGGTTTACTTCTTTTTGTAGGTTCTTCGCTGCTGTTGTTGCGCTGGTGTCTGGATTTTCGGTTTGGTTGGCGTTGGAGGTCCCCGCATCTTCCAAGAAGGCCGGCATGGGCCATGGCCTAAAAAACACTCATGTTTTGAGTACCGGGCCTTCGAGCTTTCACCAGTTCAAGTGGTGCTGTCTTTGGCTGTAGTGGGTTTTTGTTGGAGTCCCTTTTATTAGTCCAGTAGGTTCTCTCGTTCCTGCACCCCCTTGCACACTTGTCTTTCCTTCTGCGGATCCCTCTTCCAGGTCATCCCAGAACTGACCCGCAGTGCTCCCCTCTGACGAGGTAGAAGCACTGTGCAGCCCTTCAAGATGTACTGCTGTGGGTTTATCATAGGGCCCACAGTGACCCGACTCCATCTCCCAGAGTCTGTCACGTTGGAGCAAATGCTCCACACACCGCTCCATCCGGCTCCAGCGCTCTCGGTCGCTGGCCGCCCGCGGTTGTTCAAAGTCGGACTCCTCTGAGTCCACGACCTTGTTTGTTTTTGTGTTTAGCCTTACCGCCCGGCCGCGTGGATCTGGCCGGTGCGGAGGCGACATCGGGCACAGCTGATCGCACTATCGGTGATCCGAGTGCTGCTGGCTGCTGCTGGCTGCCCGCTGCTCCCTCACCAGCTTTGTCGCAGACCTTGACTTCTTTGTTTCCCGTTGGTTTCTCCACCTGTAATCAGCATGGGAAAACACAAAAAGACCGCAGTTCTTATCTGCAGGTCCTGGTTTAAATTGTCGCTACGGGGGAACGTCGTTCCACCCCGGCTCCTGCCGTTTTCGACTTGTCAAAAAGTCGACGGCCCCATTCTGAATAGTCTCCCGCCTGGCCGTGGTGTTCTGGCCGGCGCGGGATCAGAATTCGGAACAGCAGATCCCTTACTTCACGGTCCTCCCCACCCAGCTTCACTCGCAGCACTTGTGGACACTATTTTGTCCAGCTTCCCCCGTGTAAAACAGCGCGGGGACAAACACTACCGCAGAGTAAATCACTTACCTGCAGATCGCGGTTTCAAACTTATCGCTGCGGGGGAACGCTCCACCCCGCCTGTCGTTTCGCAAGCGTGAAAGCGATAAGACACACATGCATCGTGGCGGGCTTCTTCACGTAGTCACTCACATGACTCCGAAGTAAAACTCACATTTAGCGTGCAGAAGCTTCCAACTATTTACCTTGCCTGAAATTGTAGTGTGCAATTGTAAATTTACACAAACCAAAACCACGTACCAGAATTAAATGATGTTTTTTTTATAAATGCACTCAAAGTGCACAAGAGAAATTGCATTACTAAATTTAAAAAAAAGTCCTTATAGTATAAGATTATAAAATTAAACAGCCGTTAGATTTAGCACCAATGATAGTTTAATCCCATTATATTAAATAAAATATACTTCACCAGATCAATATTTTTCCTAAAGCTTTGCTGCTGATTCAGTGTTACTTGAAATTACCAAGAACAGTTACTTATTCAGCAGCGGATATGCTGGGTGGATCAAAGCAAATAACCTATTAATATGTTTTTTAAAGCCAATGAATCTAAAATAAATATGAGATGCACAAGTCAAATATTGGAGAAACATTCTGAAATGTGTTAAGATCCAACTTGAATCAAGCATTTCTCTGCTGTGTTTTAAATGTACAAAGATATAACTTCTGCCAATTGCATTTTTATTCAACCTTATGCCGGTTGATGACTAACTGAAGGTTTTGCTCAGATCTTATTACCGGGTTCTATGATAAAAAGATATAGTAGAGTATAATGTGGTCCTTATCAGGAGCATAGACATGACTGTGAGTTTCACTAGCTTGGGTGCTGAGTTACACAGAAGGCAATTAATTATCTAAAACCAATCAAACAAAGCTTTAACTTTGTTTTGTTCTCCACAATTACTATCTGAAGTATTTCCAACAAAAATACACACAAAATGCTGGAGTAAATCTTGTTATCTTGGGTGGCAGACTGCGAGGAAGCCTGTATACAGCGGGATATAGATCAGCTATAAAAATGGATGGAGAAATGGCAGATGCAGTTTAATCCGATAACGTGTGCAGTGTTGTACTTTGGACGATCAAATGTAAGTGGAAAATATTTAATTCATGGCAAGACCCTTCAAAACATTAATGCAAACCTTGGGGTCCAAATCCATAGCATTCTGAAAATGGCCAAACAAGTAGATAGAGTGGTAAAAAAAGGCACATGGTATTGTTGCCTTCATTGATCAAGGCATTGAGTATAAAACTCATGGAGTCATAATGTAGCTGTATCGGACTTGTTTGTGCCGCCTTTGAAGTATTGCATGTAGTTCTGCCCACCCCAATGCAGAAAGGATGTGGAGGTTTAGAGAGGGTGCAGTGGAGGGATCCGGAAATGATGCCTGGATTTGAGGTTATTGGCTACAAGAAGAGGTTGGACAGACTTGGATTCTGTTCTCTAGAATGTCAGAGGTTGAGGGGAGACCCGATAAATGTATATAAAATTATGAGAGACATCAATAGGGTAGACAATCAGAGCCTTTTCCCCAGATGGAATTATCAAATACAAGAGGTATTTGCAGATACAATAGTGACATGTAAGAAACATTTGGATAGGCACATGGATGGAGAATGGAGGAATATGGATTCTGTGCAGGCAGACGAGTAGTGGTCTTAGTTTTATTCAGATTCAATTTTAATTGTCATTGTCAGTGTACAGCACAGAGACAACAAAATGCATTAAATGCATTATGGCGCAGATATTGTGGACCAAAGGGCCTGTTCCTGCTCTGTACTGTTCTTTATTTACTGATTTGTTGTATTAAGTACTTTGTTGTACAAAGTTATATATACATTTAAATAGTCTTGATCACATCCTTTTCTGAGCATGATTACAAGGTTGATAGTTAAGACCTTCTTCTCAATGTGATGTACTGGACAGAAGACAGCAGCCAGTTTGCTTTCACAGGCAATGTGCTAACTTGTAGATAATCTGTTCTGGAAATGATAATAGTGTGATAAATATTAGCAACATTGCTTCAGCTCTTCTTCAGAGATGAAGGACCACTAATATCCAATAGTCAACAGTGGGGGATTGAAATCTTATCACAACGCACAGTGGTTTTATGTTGTGCATAAGAACATTAAAATAATCTGATTAATAAATGCATTTGTTATTCTTGATTTAGTTCTGAAAATGTCCTTACATCCCACAGGGTGTTTTTTGAAGGTGAAGAGCAAAATTGCAATGAGAACAACCGCGGGAATAGATATTGGAGAATAATACATCCTTGTTTGACATTGATCTTCACTGAATTTGCTTCTGGATGTGAGTAATTTATTTCCGCAATCACTCTTGAATGATGCCATCAAAGTGTATAGTGAGGTCAAAGAAAGCCAAGTATGAAGGGGGCCAATCCAAAAGATCTCCTGTCCATTTCCATCCATTGACGCTTCTTGACTCTCTAAATTCCTCCAGCAGATCGTGTCAGGCCATGTAACAGAGGCTGGTTTTATTTCCTGTACATGTCATTGAGTTTTTGGGTGGTGAAGATCATGTCCACTGTTCAGTTCAGTTTAGTTTCGATCGTCCAAACGCCGCCGGTTACGGGAGTCCAGATTGTCCCGTCAATGGAGGGCTCGAGGCCCCCGACTGCGGGAGAACTAAGGGAAGAGATTTTGCCTTCCATCACAGTGAGGAATGCGGAGGAGTCACTGTGGTGGATATTTATGTTAAATGTATTTTGCATGTTCTGTTGCTTTTTATAGTAGGACTGACTTGGCAAATGAAATTCCTTGTATGTTGCAAACCATACTTGGCTAATAAAGTATTATTGTGATTGTGATTGTGATTGATTTAGAGATACAGCGCGGAAACAGGCCCTTCGGGCGATCGATTCCGCACCGACCATTGAGGGGGGAATCTTATAGAAACTTACAAAATTCTTAAGGGGTTGGACAGGCTAGATGCAGGAAGATTGTTCCCGATGTTGGTGAAGTCCAGAACAAGGGGTCACAGTTTAAGGATAAGAGGGAAGTCTTTTAAGACCGAGATGAGAAAATCATTTTTTACACAGAGAGTGGTGAATCTGTGGAATTCTCTGCCACAGAAGGTAGTTGAGGCCAATTAATTGGCTATATTTAAGAGGGAGTTAGATGTGGCCCTTGTGGCTAAAGGGATCAGGGGTTATGGAGAGAAGGCAGGTACAGGATACTGCGTTGGGTGATCAGCCATGATCATATTGAATGACGGTGCAGGCTTGAAGGGCCAAATGACCTACTCCTGCACCTATTTTCTATGTTTCTATGACCAGTGATCACCGCACACTAACACTATCCTACACACACTAGGGACAATTTACACATATACCAAGCCAATTAACCTACAAAACTGTATGTCTTTGCGTTGAGGGAAGAAACCAAAGATCTTGGAGAAAACCCACGCAGGTCATGGGGAAAGTGTACAAACTCCGTAGTGACAGCACCTGTGGTCAGAATTGAACCTGGGTCTCTGCCGCTGTTCGGCAGTCGCTCTAGCACTGCATCACTACACTGCCGTTCTCTGTCTTGAGATCGACTGTGATTTGGAGGGGTGGGAGATTGCAACCTTCACGTGGTCCGCCCTGTTTTCGACTAATGCAATCAACCTGGCGTGCACAATTAAATAAGATCAAATAGAACAAGTTGTCCTACAACTTTAGGCTGTGCACGCCACATGCAAGAAGAAGAAGAAGAAGACTGTGATTTGGGAAGCAGAATTTGGCCAGAGAGTAGGCAGTTGAGGGCGACCCTAACAATGACTTTCCCTTGTGATGGATAACATAGACAGTCAGACCTATCTCCTTTCTTGAAGATGGGCATTATTCCAGCATCTTTGAGATCCCATCCTAATTTCTCCTATTCCAGGAGAGGACAATAATAATTTAGATTTGTGATGAAGCTCTTCATGTTGTAGAGTATCAGTGGAGATGCCATCTCCTATTTAGTCTTATTATTTTAATTTGGGATATGGCTTCTCAACTGGTCATACAAACCTCAATAGTAAGTCTAAAACATTTATGAAATATTAAAAGTGATGCAAATTTTAAAAAAATTAGAAAAACGATAGTGAAAGGCTTGGATAGAGTGGATGTGGAGAGGATGTTTCCACCAGTGGGAGAGTCTAGAACTAGAGGCCATAGCCTCATAATAAAAGGACGGTCCCATCGGTAGGAGAAGAGGAGAAATGTATTTATTCTGAGGGAGGTGAATCTGTGGAAGTCTTTGCCACAGGCGGCTGTAAGGGCCAAGTCAGTGGATATTTTTAAGGCAAAGATAGATAGATTCTTGATTAGTACCGGTGTCAGAGGTTATGGGGAGAAGGCAGGAGAATGGGCTGAGATAGATCAGCCATGGTGGAGTAGACTTGAGCTCCAAGTAGACTTGTTTTAGTGTGTTTTTGAGCCACTTCTCTGTGTAAAACCTCAACCCTGGTGAGATCCTGGAGCACTTGTTTATAGTTACCAAATGTGTGAAAATCCCTAGAATAGTCCATTAATTATTCATCTATAATCAGCATAAAGCAACATAAAAAGTTGTAATATATCAGAGAAGACTCCAGTGATATTCCATCTGTCCAGTGTTTGTAAAATATATTAAAACTATTAGCTATGATTGAATGGCAGAATAGACTTGATGGCTTGAATGGCCTAATTCTACTTGTATCACTTATGACCTAAAACCAATGATCCTTCTTGAAAGTAAGATTGAAAACAAGGAACTGTGGTTAAGTGATGTTTCAGTTCGGGATCATTCTTCAGAACAAATGTGGTGTTGGTGGGGGTGTGTGGGGGTGAGGGGAACAGGACAGTGAGAAACAAGAAAGAGAAGAGGGGCTTACAACCCAACAGTATAAACATTGAATTCTCCAATTTTAGACAATCCACCTACAAAACCTTGCTCACCCTTCCCAGGGTCCCACCTGGATGCACACCCATTTCACCCTTCCTCCTCACCTTCCACCTATATTCCTACCTGTGGCTTCACAATTCTTCTCTCTCCTTATCTCATACCTTTGTCTTTTTCACTCTGGCCTTTGTCCAACCATCTGCCTATCAGCCCCCCCCCCCCCCCCCCCCCCCCCACACTCACCTGTATCCACCTATCACTTACCATGCTTTGCCCTGCCTCTCCACTCTCCCAGCTCATCAATTAATCTGACGGAGCTTCCCAATGGCGTAGCAGTCGAGTTGCTGCCTTACAGTACTTGCAGCACCGGAGACCCGGGTTCATTCCCGACTACGGGTGCTGTCTGTACGGAGTTTGTACGTTCTTCCCGTGACGGTGAGGGTTTTCTCTGAGATCTTCGGTTTCCTCCCACACTCCAAAGACGTACATGTATGTGGGTTAATTGGCCTGGTGTATGTGTATTGGTGTATGGGTAAATTGTCCCTAGTGTGTGTAGGTTAGTGTTAATGTGCGGGGATCTCTGGGTGATGTGGACTTGGTGGGCCGAAGGGCCTGTTTCCATGCTGTATCTCTAAACTAACCTAAAATAAACCTAGAACATCCCCTGTTCCCGAGAGATGCTGCCTGACTCAGTGAATTACTTCAGCACTTTGAGTCTCTTCTTGAAAGTAACCTGTTTAACCAAGCTCAGTTTTATATTGGTTGAAGTGTACTAACAAGCTCTCCTTGAGAAGAGTAATTGAATGCTCTAAGCCACCTCCAGTTGCTGTTGAATCACTAATTAAATATTATTAATTGCGTGTATTTGTTTATACAAGCTGGAAAACATTGTTGAAAACATTAATCATTTAGTTACAGAATACTCCAAACACCATAAATTAATTTAAACTATTCATAAATAAAAATATTCAGCATGTCTTTCAATTTTCAATGTTTTCAGGATAATAGGTAATAGATAATAGGTGCAGGAGTAGGCCATTCGGCCCTACGAGCCAGCACCGCCATTCAATGTGATCATGGCTGATCTTCCCCAATCAGTACCCCGTCCCTGCCTTCTCTGCATATCCCCTGACTCTGCTATCTTTAAGAGCCCTATCTAGCTCTCTCTTGAAAGTATCCAGAGAACCGGCCTCCACTGCCCTTTGAGGCAGAGAATTCCACAGACTCACAACTCTCTGTTGCTTCTCCCTGGCAGTAATTGGGCACTTTGCCAAATAATTGAGTCTAAATTTTATCATACCATAAATCGGGCATTCCCGATCACTTTGCATCCCGTTTACCCCTGGTAACTTTAATAGCACATAACAATGTTATTTCACTTATTTATGACAACTAATGATGAACAGATATCAGTATGTCAGAACCAAACACAGTCAGTCAATGAGAAAATATGTACAAATCCAGAATCAACAAATTTACCCCCTGGGTATGCAAAATCTACACTAGGTTGGGAACCCTTGCCATAAATGAAGATGCCACACTTTTACCGCCTCCCTACCCATTGTCCTCAATGCCGCCATCTCCCACCAGGAGAGCTTACGAACATGAGTATGAAGGAATGGCAGATGCTGCTTTGAACCAAAGATTAGCAATTTTACAAAATTTTGAGATTTTAAAAATCAAGTCTATCCCATCAGATGAAGCATAAAAAGAAGTTTAATTTGACACCTAATTCACTTTCATATCTTCAGTATTAGAAAAGTTATGGCCATTTTCATACTCGGAAATTAGCATCTTGTTCCTTATTGATTTTCCATTGACTTAACACAAAAGCTGTGATCAAAAACAGTCAAAAGCCCATAACTTTATTAAAAATTAAGAGAACTGAAATAAATTTTCAGTTATTATAGATTGAAGCATTCTGAAATAAATATTAAACAATCTTACTTGGATGACCTGAAATTAAAGTATATAATTAGTTAGTTACCCAATTGTAGCTAATTCCAAAATTCAATTACTAGATCTAAACATCCATCCATTTCTTAAGAAAAGATTAACGTTTTAAAATAGCCTAAGTGTCCAAAGAACATTCACACAATAATTCACAATACAACATGATTTTTAAATCTCATTGACATTAATTTATAGGCCAAATGGAAGGAATTTAGTGTTCAATTGCTGTAAATTAATGGCCATTGAAATCAGCTTGCGAGTGGGTTTTTCTGGAACTCGATGGTTTGGAACATTGCCATTGCGATGGATTTGAAGCCCATATCGGCATGAAAGATACTGCGAGTCTGAATGGGCCCCCAAGTCATGTACTCGCAACTTAGAATTTTGAATAAAGGGATCTTAAGAAGCCCTTTTTAATGTAAAAATAATCAACCTGCCTTGCCTTGTCCCCTACATAAGATCCGTCCCGTTGTCGGCATTCGCGGCTTGAGAGGATGATTTTTAATCTACTATAACAATTAAATAACCCAATTTAGTTTAAAAATACCTGCAGCGCACTAATGTGGCAGCGAGTTTTCGTCAGCAAAATCGCGTTTTAAACCCGCCCCCCTCTCAAAGGCGCCAAAGTCACGCACACTGGCAGTGACAGAACTGCAGCGCCGCTGTGAAGGTAAGTTTTGCAACATACCTACAAAGATAGACACAAAAAACTGGAGTAACTCCGAGGGACAGGCAGCATCTCTGGAGAGAAGAAACACAATACAATACAATACAATATTTATCGTCATTTGAGCCTCAGTGAGGCTCAAACGAAATTCCGTTTCCACAGCCATACAAACAGACACAATTTCCTACAGACATACACACAATTTAATTCACACAAACATCCATCACAGTGAACCCACTGTGATTGAAGGCAAAGTCTTTTCTCTCCCCTGTTCTCCATTTTTCTCCCGATGTCCAAGCCCCAGGCGGGCGATGATAAGTCCCACGGCCATTTTAGGCCATGCTGGGCGATTTACGGCCCCGCTCCCGGTCTAAATGTCACAATGTTGGAGCCCCCGGCGGGCGCTGTAATGTCCCACGGCCATGAAGCCGCGCCGGGCGATGTACTGCCCCGCTCCGGATCGTTCCAACCCAGCGACATGGGCTGGAGAAGTCGCGTTGCGGGAGCTCCGGGAAGCGGTCTCTCCACCCGGACCCGCGAGCTCCCGATGTCCCAGTCCACCGGACCTGTGGCTGCGTTGCTGGAGCCTCCGAGCCCCAGGAGTCGAGTCGCAGCAGCGAGTCACCACCGCTCCCCACGCTCCGACGCCGATGGTGAATAGTCCGCAGCTCCGCAGTCTCCCGAGCCCCCGGGTCGTTCAGGTTGGAGGCCGCTCCACGGTGCTAGGCCCCAACGACAACGGAGACCCGAGAGGGAAAAGGACGGGTCTCCCGGACAGGAAAGAGATTTTAAATAGTCCCCCCCCCCCCCCCCCCCCCCCCCCGCCCCCCCACATATACACATTTAAAACCAGTATTAAAAAACACCAAAACTACATTTAACTAGACAAAAAATAAAAAAAAGACAGACAGGCTGTAGGGGCCGCTGCAACGGGTGAGTCGTGCCGCCGCCAATGCAGACTTCAGAAGAGTCTCGACCCGAAACGTCACCCATTCCTTCTCTCGAGAGATGCTGCCTGTCCCGCTGAGTTACTCCAACATTTTGTGTCTATCTTGCTCTTACAAACATTTTGTTTCTTCTCAGAGGTCGATCAGAGGTCTAACCTGCCTCCTTCCACTGTCCACAATTCTTCAACTGGCTGGACATGTTCTCACTGACAATTTTTCTTTTAGCATCCCTCTCTTTGTCCACATGAAATGTGTGGCTATAGGGATTCCTACAAGTTCAAGCCAACCTATCCCCCTTGTGGAATACATGGAGCATTATTTCCATTTCTCTACCTCTATCACAACTACACTGACACACCGATACATCCTCTATATTTTCCTCACATGGGTTTTCTCCTCCACAATAGCCGACTGTGTCCTCAAGAGTATTACACTTTCCACTCTCCTGTACAACTGCCCTTAAATCTACTTCCTTTGAAAAGTGCAAGGTCAGAAGCACTCTTTCCAGATAAAACAAAGAACAAGCATGTCACATGCATTGCCCCCCAAAAGATCTCCTCTATATAGGCAGATAAGTCCCCAGGGCCTGATGGTCTGCATCCCAGAGTACCCAAGGAGGTGGCGCTGGAAATTGTGGATGCATTGGTGATCATTTTCCAATGTTCCCTTGACTCTGGATCAGTTCCTGTGGACTGGACGTTAGCCAATGTAACTCCACTTTTTAAGTAAGGAGGTAGAGATAAAGCGGGGAATTATAGACCAGTTAGCCTTACATCGGTAGTGGGGAAGATGCTTGAATCGTTTATTGTGACAGGATCGGTCTAAGTCAGCATGGATTTATGAAGGGGAAATCTTGCTTGAAATCTTGTTTAAGAAGGAGCTGCAGATGCTGGAAAACCGAAGGTAGACAAAAATGCTGCAGAAACTCCGCGGGTGCAGCGAAGTGGGTCGAAACCCTTCTGCCTGAAGGGATCCATTGGAGATCTCAGCAGCCCTTGCAGACCTTGCAGTCCCTGGTTCCATCATAGGCTCACGTGGTCAAAAGCAGGAAATCTGAAGTGGACAACTTTGACCACCCACGTCTCAGTGTTTGCATTGTTGACCTGAACCTTATTTATCTTCCTGTACAACTTCCGGGAACTGATGTCAGGTATTGTTCAGGGTGGTTCTGAAGTAGTGAACCAATATAATGGATGTCCAGCCCCATCTCTTCAGTGCTCCATCTCTAAGATATTGTGTAAGATTGATTTACTGCAGACAGGTTTGTGAGTTGTCCATTTACCCGATGCTTTGGCTTGAGATAATGCAGCGACTTACCTAGTTAACCCCCCACAAGTTGCTACTGTACATTCATTGTGCTTTTTAAAAAACTGGGGTAACTGCAGAAACTAAAAGGACACAAAAAGGCTGAAGAAGGGTCTTGACCTGAAATGTCATCAATCCATGTTCTCCAGGGATGCTGCATGACCCGCAGAGTTACTCCAACACTTTTATGCCCTTTTGTGTATATGCAGCATCTGCAGTTCTTTAGTTTAGTTTATTTTACTTTAGAGATACCGAGCGGAAACAGGCCCTTCGGCCCACTGAGTCTGCACCGACCAGCGATCCCTGCACATTAACACAAGCTTACACACACTAGGGACTATTTTACATTCATCCCAAATATACAAACCCAAGCCAATTAACCTACAAACTTGTACGTCTTTGGAGCGTGGGAGGAAACTGAAGAACCTAGAGAAAACCCATGAGGTCACAGGGAGCAAGTACAAACTCTGTACAGATATCACCCATAGTCGGGATCGAACCCGGGTCTCTAGCGCTGCAAGCACTGTAAGGCCGCAACTCTACCGCTGTGATACTGTGCAGCCCGTTTTTTTGCTTCTGCAGAAAATAAAAGTAAGCTTTCAGTGAAGATCAGCCTGCAAAATGCTGTTTGAAACAATAAGGGCCTGCTGTGTTCAGTACACAAACAGCTGATGATGCAACCTACTTTATTAAAAAAAAGCTAAGAAAAATCCATAATCAATGTAAGATATACAGTATGTGTCAAAATATTGGAGTAACACCCTGATAAGTGCTAACACCCACTCATAATCAGACTCCTAGCAATCACATTTAACACCCACAGGTATATAGATATTGCCAGCCTGGCTTTCATTCAATTAGGAGCTAATTGTTGACTGCATTGATGCTTTTTCTTCAGCTCCTGGTAACCTGTTATTGCCATGTTCCATGAGGAAAATCTGGTTAATCAGAAACAGATGGATGATTTTGATGGGTTATGGAAGCTTTGAAGAGTTCAGATTTACCTGAATAATGAAGTGTTATTTTCACTACTTTTTCATTGAACAAAGCAAGCAATATTGATTCAACCTCAACTAAATGTATTGGAAGGAAAAATTAGGACAGATGCACATTGGTGGCTGAATCAATATTTATGATCAAGTGTGCAATTGAGTTACGAAGAATGCTCAGATCAATTCGCCTGATTCTAAGACCAGGTGGAAAATTTCAAGGACATGATGTTGACTGATGCCAAGGAAGTTTTTGCAAAAAAGTAAAGCACACAACCATTTTCCAAGAGCAAGATGCTGCTGGATCCGCTCAGAGTAAAGAATAACGCTAGCAAACCTGACTCATTTTCAATAGCAGAACAGAACTGGAACAGAACTTTCTTTGATTGATTTATTGTTGTTACCTGTACTGAGTTACAGTGAAAAGCCGTGTTTGCATGCTATCCAATTAAATCACATCATGTTATACACAAGCACAGTCAGGACATACGCAAGTACAGGTAGGATAAGGGGGGACGATAGAGGTCTTTAAAATGATGAGAGGGATGAACAGAGTTGATGTGGACAAGCTTTTCCCTTTGAGAATAGGGAAGATTCAAACAAGAGGACATGACTTCAGAATTAAGGGACAGAAGTTTAGGGGTAATATGAGGGGGAACTTCTTTACTCAGAGAGTGGTAGCAGTGTGGAATGAGCTTCCAGTGGAAGTGGTGGAGGCAGGTTCATTGGTATCATTTAAAAATAAATTGGATAGGCATATGGATGAGAAGGGATGGAGGGTTATGGTATGAGTGCAGGCAGGTGGGACTAAGGAGAAAAAACATTTGTTCGGCACGGACTTGTAGGGCCGAGATGGCCTGTTTCCGTGCTGTAATTGTTATATGTTATATGGTTATAGGAAGGAACTGCAGATGCTGGTTTACACCGAAGAAAGAAACAAAATGCTGGAGGAATTCAGCGGATCAGGCAGCATCTCTGGAGGAAAGGAATAGGTGACATTTTGTGTTGAGACCTTTCTTCAGAACCTTCCTTTTAGTTTAGTTTAGTTGATTTTAGTTAAGTTTAGAGATACAGGTACAGCACGGAACCAGGCCCTTCTTAACTTAAGGGAGCATCATTCAGTAGTCTGGTAATAGATGGGAAGAAAATGTCCCTGAATCTGGTGAGACATGCTTTGAATTATTTTTGCCTTCTACTCGATGGGAGAGGGGAGAAAAGGGAATAGCCAGGGGTAAAAGAGGTCCTTGATTACATTGGCTGCATTATTGTGACTTCCAAGGCAATTATTGTGACTTCTGTCCCAAGGCACCAAATTCAGAGACTGTGACTCAGTCAAAAGAGCCACCTGAGAACATAGATCCATAGATCCAAAGATTCATACAGCACGGAAACAGATCCTTCATCCCAATTTGCCCACGCCGACCAGGATCCCCGATCTACACTAGTCCCACCTGCCCATATTTGGCCCCTTATCCCTCTAAACTTTTCCTAGCTCTGTGCCTGTTAAAATGTTTTATGAATGTTGCTAAAGTACCTGCTAAGCACCAGCTAAATGTTGCTAAACATGTCATAAACTATTCATAAAATCCATGCAAAAAGATTCAGTTGTACTCTGGGGGGAGAAACCACTAAACCTGTAAACCTGTTGCAAACCGTAAGCCAAAATATGGGCAAACAGAGGTACAGGCATGCATAATATGACCAATAAACAGAACGTTGCAAAGATCTCTGTTGAAATAATCTTATGACACTGGCTTCACTGCAATTCCCCAGCTTCCAATGATGCAAGAATATAACCTAGCACCAACTCCTCACATGTGGAACAGCAGATAATGAGACTGCACTGACGTTGTGCCCTGGTTCATCTCTATTATTCAGCATAGTCTAGCAGATCTGTAGAATTCATTGCCATAAACGGCTGTGGAGGTCATGTCAATGGGTGGAAATTTATAGATTCTTGATTAGTAAGGGTGTCAAGGGTTATGGGGAGAAGGCAGGTGGATGGGGTTGAGAGGGAAAGATAGATCAGCCATGATTGAATGGCGGAGAAAACTCGATGGGTGAATGGCCTAATTTTGCTGCTGCGACTTATTATCTTATGCTGCTCTATACTCCAAACAAGCAGGATTTAACCAAGAGTATGGTTAACATAGGGTCGACATACTTACTTATGACCATTATAAACCATGATATCAACAGTGTCAAAATATAACTCATGAAAACCGTTTTGAGGGAGGCCATTAGGTGACAGTTATTTTGGCTGCTTTTAAAACGTTCCCCTAAGTCCCTGAGAAACCTTCCACAGCGTACAGGTGTTTTATCTGAGCTCACAGATCTTGCAGCCGCACACACAATTGAGGTCAATTCAGAATGTTGCTGAGTCTACGACTGATTCTGACGAGCGTGCAGAGCTGGTCATGAGAGCATTGTGGCAACATTTACAAATCTGTACAGGAACTTAGTTGAAACCAGCGCCTAATAATCTTTGCCTTGATATCTATGCTAACTGAAGTAAATCCAGGGATGTTGTGACCTTGATGTAACTCCATTGAATGCACTTTTTGTCACGGATGGCCTGATTAGGCAGAGGGGTGGCATGATGGCGCAGCAGTAGAGTTGCTGCCTTACAGTTGCTGCCCAGAGACTCGGGTTCGATCGTGAATATGGGTGCTATCTGACTGGAATTTACACGTTCTCCCCGTGACCGCATGGATTTTCTCCGAGATCTTCAGTTTCCTCCCACACTCCAAAGATGTACAGGTTTGTAGATTAATTATCTTTGGAGAAAAATGTAAAATTGTCCCTTTTGTGTGTAGGATAGTGTTAATGTTCCTGGATGACTGGTCAGTGCGGACTCAGTGGGCTGAAGGGCCTGTTTCCACGCTGTATCTCTAAACTTAACTAAACTAAACTAAAATTAAAGTTCCCCAAAGTGTTTGTACCTTCTTCACATGAGCTGAGTTTGCGATTGATCAGGATATCACCATTCACATTTTTGTCAGTACCCTGCTCGGAGAAGTGCTTTGACAATGGACAATAGACAATAGATAATAGGTGCAGGAGTAGGCCATTTGGCACTTTGAGCCAGCACCGCCATTCAATGTGAGATTTATTAATAAATGGACACAAATCATTCTCATTTCTAGCCATTATAATTTTACAGATGGAAATATTTAAACAATTCCATAATCACTTAACCATTTTTCAATGTTTTATTAAATTATGGATCAATAGCTTCCTGTTATTTACCAAATAGTGTAGCTGATCCTTTATGTTTACCAGTAGACTGAGGGTGGGAGAGGTCCAGACAATATGTATTATTTCTCAGCTAAAGGCACAATTTTGATAATCTCTCAGTACTGCATGAAAGCATCAGCACAGATTAAATGCTTATTGCTTGGCCTTGAATCCATAAAGCTCAGCATCAATTGCTACCCATCGAACTAATCTGACAAAAAGCATTTTATTTATAAAATTACATCCCAGGGACATATTAAAAACTGCAGCATTCCCTTTGGGATATAAAAGTAACTATATAAAGCATGTGTTTCCTTCTTGCAGTTTATGACCCAAGCCTACATATCACAATCATGTATAACCCTCCTTGGCAATGTTTGATCACTGATCTAAATATGTTCAAAATGTAGCATTCAATTTCAAAATTCAATTTACAAATTTGCTGACGACAGCACCATTGTGGGCCGGATATCAAATAATAATGAAACGGAGTACAGGAAGGAGATTGAGAACCTGGTGTAGAGAGAACAACCTTTCTCTCAATGTCAGCAAGACACAGGAGATTGTGATCGACTTCAGGAAGCGAAGTGGTACACATACCCCAGTTTGCATTCACAGCGACAAAGTAGTGATTTCAAATTCCTAGGAGTGAATATCACCAACAACTTGGCCTGGACCACCCATATTGAAGCAATGGCCAAGAAAGCACATTAACACCTCTAATTCCTTAAAAGACTGTGGAAGTTCGGTATGTCCCCAACAATCTGACCAACTTCTACAGATGCGCCGTAGAAAGCATTTTATCGGAATGCGTCACGGCATGGTTTGGGAACATCCAAGACCGCCAGAACTTCCAGAAAATTGTGGACGCAGCTAGACCATCACACAAAGCAGCCTCCCTTCCATTGACTCCATTCACACCTCTCGCTGCCTCAGCAAGGCCACCATCATAATCAAAGATGTGTTACACCCTGCCACTCCCTCTTCTCCCCTCTCCCATTGGGCCAATGTGTGCAAGTGTGAACATGCACACATCCAGATTCAGGGACAATTTCTTGCCAGCTGTCATCAGGCAACTGAACCAACCTACCAACAACTAGGGAACATTCCTGAGCTGCTATCTATCTCATTGGAGACCCTTGGATTATCTTTGATCGGACATTACTGGACTTTATTTTGCACTAAAAGTTATCAACGTATTCCCTTTATCCTGTAACTGTACACTATGGGTGGATCAAGTGTAATTATGTATTGTCGTTCCACTGACTGGTTAACACACACGAAAGGCTTTTTACTGTACATCAGTACACGTGACAATAAACTAAGTTAACTAACTAGCAAGTACAGTATTTCTCTTTGGCACTCTTCTCTGCAAAAGTATCACCAGTAACTTAACCTCATCATTAAAAAAAGGCTTAAAAAACAAAGAAAAATATTTAAAAATCAAACATAATAATCACCTAAAATTCATCTGAAAATACATTACCGACTACTATTAGCTAAAAACATTGAACTCAATGTCAGTGAGTATTATTGTTGTTAGTATTATTTATTTTAGGTTTAATATAATGTTCAATATAATGTTTTAACATTTCTTCTAATATCAATGTATTTTAATATTTTACTTTAAGTAATTGATTTCACCGATTAACAGCATGATTATGAACATGGTACTTTGAAACTCCATTCTCTGGATACTTCTTCAAGTTAGAGAAATATAAATAATACAACTTCCAGTCCTGTTCATTTAAAAATGTTTTTAAAGGAACAGGTTTATCAGTTAGAATTCACATACATTAAGGTATTTCTCATTGATTCCCTACTGAAAACACACCAAACTTTTGAATTCCAATGAGTTCTGGATGGAGCAATATTTTCATGCACAAAGATGAAATGAATTGTTGCCAAGTACTGGGGTATCCATTGTATGATCAATACTAGAGAGGCAAGATCAGCAACTCTCTGAGACTGAAGTTGAAAAGGGAGAAGTTGACTTTAGATAAAGTGTAATCCGCAACCATTAATCTATAATAGGATAAAAATGAATGTAATTATTGGCATGGTGGCCAGATTTAGTTCAAAGCTATGGCAAACCTTCTTAATCTGTCTCACCTCTCCATGGAAACTTCGTAAGTAGATTATCTGTTTGCCTTTGAAACATGAAACCTGCACTAATCTTAGTGGAAGTGAAAGTTGGGCCGCTTCTCTTCCTGGAACCTAATGGTGATAAGGCTGTTCCCACCAAATTATTTTGGCCCATGTGGCCATATTGTCAGGCGCTCAACTGTGAACTAGTGATGGACCCAAACATTGAACAGGAGCTGTATCCCCACCACTCCTATGCTCTCTCTCATCTCCAGGGTAGCTTCCACTGCAGCTGGGCTGCGGTTGCCATGGCACAAGGTCACATAAGGTCTGGTATTCGTCCCACCAGTGAATATGGTGAACTGACATCAATTAAGAGCTGTTTACAAAAAAATCGCCATGGCAACCACATCACTAGGGGTGTACATCATCCCTGTGCCATTTTAAACACCTTCTTTGCCAACTTTGCAATAATTTGCAGATCACTCAATTTCCCATTAGCACATCAGAATTGGTAAAATCCAGTTTCTAGGTATGAAGCATTCCATAAATCCTTTAAGAGTTAAGAGGAATAACTGAAAGTTTGGTCAGTTAGGTGACAAAGGTGTCTTTTCAGGAGGTGTTTACAAGTAAAATGGACTTTATGCAGGAAATCTGAAATGTATGAAAGTATAATAATAATAATAAATTTTATTTATGGGTGCCTTTCAAGAGTTTCAAGGACACCTTACAAAAATTTAGCAAGTATGTATGAAAGTGGTGCTTTCCTCCAACAAGGAGGATGTACACAAGAGATGGATAAAATGCACGTGATTATCCTGGGTGGTAAGAAACGTGAGAAGATGGATATATTGCCTACAAGGTAAATAGGTGTGTGGATGCTTGAGAAAGCTGAATGAGAATTTGGGCTGCTTGACATATGACTGTACTTCCCTGCCATAGTTCAGTCATTAAACTGCTTTTCACATTGAATCAAAGAGATTGATACATCCTCCTGCAGCTGGCTGCATGGACAATTGCCAACCATGCCTCCTTTTTGTCATTTGCAGCCTTCCTGCTCCTATCAGCAGAGGAAAATATCTGTATCCAGACCCTGTAGTCCCAATGCCAGGGAGGTGATACTGGACAGCCTTTGCTTATCTTGACTCTCCAGCAGCAGATATGTGCCTCTCCATCCCATCTAATCACCTTCATTGGAAACTATTAAACATTGGAATTGGAGTATGATGCACCTTATCGTCACATCAGAGGGTGTTAATTAGGAAGGAAAATTAACAATGAGGATGCTCATTAAACGGAGCTCATCAAAGGCGGAGAGCAAACACTTCCAGGTTTCTTAACTGCGGACAATCTCAACTGCTCCAGGTCCAATTGTGCTTTAAAACCCACACTAGCTTTTGGTTTCCTGCATTGTTCAAGATGCCTGTTATTCAATTGCAGTCAGTGCGATGGCCAGAGAGACCTCAGTGCAGGAGATGCTGTTGAAGTTAGTTTGCTGAAATGTTGTGCTGTATTCACAATATACTCTCATGAAATATACAGTGATGGAAAGGATGAATATTGATTTGAAAGATATGGATGTTAATCAAGCAGACAAAATAGGTACAGCATTTTCCTATACAACTTGTTTCAATGTTATCTCGAAGAATATCACAATAACACTTACAGCGGTGTAGCTGGTAGAGCTGCTGCTTCACAGCACCATAGACTCAGGTTCGATGTGGTTTGCAAGCTCTCCCTGTGACTGCATGGGTTTCCTCCAAGTATTCCAGTTTCATCCCACATCCCATAAATATGTGGATTTGTAAGGTAATTGGCTTCCATAAATCCATAGTCATAGAATGATACAGTGTGGAAACAGGTCTTCCGGCCCAACTTGCCCACATTAGCCAAGATGTCCCAACTACAGTAGTCCCATCTGCCCGCGTTTGGTCCATATTCCACTAAACCTGTCTTATCCATGTATCTGTCTAACTGTTTCTTAAATGTTGCGATAGTCCCTGCCTCAACTACCTCCTCTGGCAGGTTGTTCCATACACCCACCACCCTTCGTGTGAAAAAGTTACCCCTCAGATTCCTATTAAATCTTTTCCCCGTCATCTTAAACCTATGTCCTCTGCTCCTCGAGTGTATAGGGAATGCATGCAAAAATGGGATAACACGGAACTAGTATGAATGGATGATCAATAGTCGGCATTGACTCGGTGGGCCAAAGGGCCTGTTTCCATGCTGTATATCTAAACTGTAAACTGTATCACACAAAAGCACTATGTAATTGCAGATGTCTCTTTACTTTTTTTTACCTGTGCTGGGCTTTTGAAATTCTCTATCTGTCTATACCTTGATACATTTATTGCTTATTATGGTTTTGTTTTCCAAATTAGATAGAAGGAATAATTTGTCATTGAGGAACATAGAAATTAAATTGTCCTGTATGATTTGGTGTTTGGGTTTTTGCAAAGGTCCAAGATATAATGTTTTTGAGCACATTCAATGTGAATTCGCAACTGCAAATTAAAATGAATATTACCTCTGAAAATGTTTTGATCAGGTAATTATTGTATAGAGTAGGAAATATTAATGTATGGTCGCATTACATGTTATTTTATTAGTAAGCCATTCATAATCATTTTGTTCATGGTAAACAAGAGGGATTGATTTATTAAATATTTGACTGCCAAGAAAATCACCAAGAAGTTATTTTTCATCTCTTAAAAGTTATTCAACTATCTTTTGCTTTACCCTTTTTTGACATTTTCTTCATTGTTGGAATACATTACGACAAATATTTTCTGAATAAATATCTTTCCTATTTCCTTTCCAGTTCTACCCTTCCTTTTGCTCCTGAATATTCCACTGTAATTATTGGAATGTTTTCCACTGAAAAAACAGATACAAAATATTTGTTCAAAGTCCACTCCTATTATTAATTACTTCATCTCTTGTAAGTGACTAATATTTGCCTTAGCTAATCTCTTCTTATACACATGTAATAGCTCTTACAGTTTGCTTTTACATTTTACCATAATGGCAGTGCTCAGTGCACACAAACATCGGGTGAAAGCAAGATTCATGATTCTGCAACTAATTCATGTGCTTTCTCAAATCACTGAAGGGAGTTTGTGAAGAGAATCACAAAAAGCTGTGAAGTAATCTGAGGGATATTACATTAATCTTCTTGATTTTAGTTGAATACTTACATACTTAAAAAAAACGTCTGAATAAATACAGTTCTGCAACAAAACCATGTAACTAACATTTCCTTACTTACAATTCAATCTATTGGCGGTGTTCTTATTACAAATGACACAATTGATTTTGCACCAGAGCAGAAGATGTCTGTTCAAAGTTTTAAGGTTTGCTCGTTCAGTCGCGGATGAGAAAGCGTCTGATTATCGAAAATCCTCAGGGGTTTGCTACAACAGTTTATCTATTCCTAACAATTAGACAATACATCTAGCAATTTACTTGACATAAGATATGCCTGGATAACTTGGATGTGGCTGCTTCAGAATAACCGCTCCACCTTCCAGAAACTGGAAGCTTAACTAATAATGTTCAAGAAGGAACTGCAGATGCTGGAAAATCGAAGGTACATGAAAATACTGGAGAAAATCAGCGGGTGAGGCAGCATCTATGGAGCGAAGGAAATAGGCAACGTGTCGGGCCGAACCCTTCTTCAGACTGATAATCTTTCCTGAAATTTGGTGTCATGTATGTCATTCTCACATCCCCCTCCTAACAGTTACAGATTTGACAGAGTGAGAGGGTAGGATCACATTTAGTGATATTAACAATCTCACCGAACATTTATTGTTTTAGAGTAAGGTTCAACAACTAGTAGTTGAGTCATTGATTCGACATTATCATTATGCCATTCATACAATATCATATATAAGCAATGTTAATGCTCAAACAGTCACACAGTCATTGAGTCTAGAGTCATGGAAACAGGCCCTTCAGCCCAACTTGTCCATTTGGCATTTGGCACACGTCCATCTAAGTGTCTTTTAAATATTTTTATAGTAGGGGGCAGCACGGTGGCACAGCAGTAGAGTTGCTGCCTTACAGTGCTTGCAGTGTCGGGGACCCAGGTTTGATCCCGACTACGGATGTTGTCTGATCGGAGTTTGTGCTTTCTCCCTGGGACCGCATCGGTTTTCTCCGAGATCTTCGATTTCCTCCTACACTCTAAAGACGTAAAGGTTTGTAGGTTAATTGGCTTGGTATAAGTGTAAATTGTCCCTAATGTAGGATAGTGTTAATGTGCGGGGATCTTGGCGGGCTGAAGGGCCTGTTTCCGTGCTGTATCTATAAACTAAGCTAAACTAAACTAAAGTACCTACCTCAACTGCCTCCTCTGGCAGCTCATTCTATATACCCACCACCCTCTGTGTGAATAAAAAATACCCCTCATGTTCCTATTAAATCTTTCCCCTCTCGCCTTAAACATGAGTGCTGGAGTTCTTGATTCCCCTATCCTCGGTGAAAGATTCTGTGCATTCACCCCATCTATCCCCATCATGATTTTATCTAACCTGTGGCTCACAATGAACAAGAACCTGTGAACTCAACAGCAACTCCGCAAGCACAATTTCTTGCCCCTTCATCCTCTCACTTTGCTTAATAATGGTGGAAAAGATCCTCAGTAATAATTTGAGCTTATTTCCTTTCGACAGCAAGGTGCTGGCTGAGCTTTCAATTATTGAGGTGTAGTGTTTTCTTTCAACTGAATCATGGCTTTCATTCCTTGAATGCTATCACTCCAGGCTACTTGTCAAGCACCGCAAACAGAGACAGTTTGTTCCTGACCTTAATCTCTGCAAAATCTAGTGTTCATTTTGATAACCAGTTCCAATTCATCAAATGTAATTCTTGTCATGGATCAATCAGAAGGCTTAGCTTCGCTGCACTTTGTTTCTCAGTCCAACCACATCTCTCCCACTTTGATCTTTTCCCCAATGTGAGCTGAACGATTGCAGATTATCCCTGATGCTTCAGTGATCAATGCCACTCACGTCTCTGCATAACATGTATGCATTCTTGTGTCACCAGCATTCCTTCAATGTATGCTGATATGGAGAGGTTGAGTGGAATTCTGATACAGTAATCTGTCTAAATCCAAATGTATGATACTTGTTATCAATATGTTTCACACTGCTTGTTTTTTATGTCACCATGTCTACTTTGCTTCATTTTATTTTCTTAAAATGCAGTTTACCTATATCCTATCTGGTTAACATTCTGAGCTTTTGCTAAATGTCATTACAACGCCTGTGCTTATTTAGCAGCTAATTCCATTGACTTTAGTTTAGTTTAGACATACAGCGCGAAAACCGGCCCTTCGGCCCACCGAGTCTGCACAGATCAATGATCCCAGCACATTAACACTATCTGCATTCACGAGGGATAATTTTATAATTTTATACCAAGCCGATTAACTTACACTCCTGCACGCCTTTGGAATGTGGGAGGAAATCGAAGTTCTCAGAGAAAATCCACGCAGGTCACGGGGAGAACGTACAAACTCCGTACAGACAAGCACCTGTAGTCAGGATCGAACCTGGGATCAAGGACTCTGGCACTGTAGCAACTACTGCTGCACCATCGTGCCTCCATGCCAGCTAGTCAACATCAAATGCCTGCTTGAAATCCTGAAATAGCTGTTATAACCAAACCAAAGGACAAGGCACAATTGGTAAAATTAGTTCAGCAACATGAGTGCCAAGTGCTTTGGTGAAACACAATAGGTTTAACCAACAGAATCACTATCCAGCTGAACCTTTTGCAGTTTCTGCCGTAGATTTGCCAGTCACCTTCTCACTGAGCAACTTCCAATGAGAATGCACATCATGGAATCCTCCAAAGATACACAAAAAGCTGGAGTAACTCAGCGGGCCAGACAGCGTCTCTGCTGAACAGGAATGGGTGATGTTTCGGGTCAAAACCCTTCTTCAGATTGTCTCATCCTGAAATGTCACCTACTCCTGTTCTTCAGAGATGCTGTCTGACCTACTAAGTTACTCCAGCTTTTTGTGTTTATCTTTGGTTTAAACCAGCATCTGCAGTTCCTTCCGACATATGGAATCCTCCAAACTTGTATCACTCTCAATGTTCAACAATGCTGCTCAAATCAACAACAATATCTTCAATAATTTTTCCCAATGGTGCTTCTGCCTGTTAAACCTGTGCACTTGCACTACAAGACTCATCCATGTCTGACGTTTATCCAAATCTTCATATGCCTTGTCTTTCAACTTGGACAGGCTCAAAAAGCTGGAGTAACTCAGCGGGACAGGCAGCATCTCTGGAGAGAATGAATGGGTGAAATCCTTCTTCAGACTGAGATTCAGGGCGGAGGGAAACTAGAGATATGGAAGGGTGAGGTGCGAAAATGTGAGATCAAAGCAGAACTTGACTGGAACCAGCCATTTTTAGGTCGTCAGTTTTTATCGGTACTTAAAAACTGATAAATATGAGCAACATGAATGTATTCCTCTCTTCTAAGTTGCTATTTGCAGCAAAAAAAATGCTCCATACTTTCCACATATTCAGTTGATGATTTGATTAAAGTATTGAACAAATCCATTGTACCAGCTATGGGCACCTTGACTTGTACAATGCCTCAACAAAACTGAGTACAAAAATAAAAAAAATACAGCTTAGTTTCAGTAAACTCCACAGATGCAAAATAAAATCTCCTCATTATCTGTGGCCAATTATTAACGTCAGCATTCGGTGTATGCAATCTTTAAGGTAAATGAGCCTCACATGTCATCAATTGAACACCACGTGCTCTTGCGATTTTGTCGTCATTAGAATATTTGCTGGAGTTTAAAAATAGACTCACAATAATTCTGAATGTCTCTTAGATTCATCTTCTGTACATCATAGAAACATAGAAGCATAGAAAATAGGTGCAGGAGTAGGCCATTCGGCCCTTCGAGCCTGTACCGCCATTCAATATGATCATGGCTGATCATCCAACTCGGTATCCTGTACCTGCTTTCTCTCTATACCCCCTGATCCCTTTAGCCACAAGGGCCACATCTAACTCCCTCTTAAATATAGCCAATGAACTGGCCTCAACTACCTTCTGCGGCAGAGAATTCCAGAGATTCACCACTCTCTGTGTGAAAATCGTTTTCATCATCTCGGTCCTAAAAGATTTCCCCCTTATCCTTAAACTATGACCCCTTGTTCTGGACTTCCCCAACATCGGGAACAATCTTCCTGCATCTAGCCTGTCCAACCCCTTAAGAATTTTGTAAGTTCCTATAAGATCCCCCCTCAATCTTCTAAATTCTAGCGCGTACATACCAAGTCTATCCAGTCTTTCTTCATAAGACAGTCCTGACATCCCAGGAATCAGTCTGGTGAACCTCCTCTGTACTCCCTCTATGGCAAGAATGTATTTCCTCAAATTAGGAGACCAAAACTGTACGCAATACTCCAGGTGTGGTCTCACCAAGACCCTGTACAACTGGAGTAGAACCTCCCAGCTCCTATACTCAAATCCTTTTGCTATGAATGCTATCATACCATTCGCCTTCTTCACTGCCTGCTGCACCTGCATGCCTACTTTTAATGACTGGTGTACCATGACACCCAGGTCGCGTTGCATCTCCCCCTTTCCAAATCGACCACCATTCAGATAATAATCTACTTTCCTGTTTTTGCCACTAAAGTGGATAACCTCCCATTTATCCACATTATACTGCATCTGCCATGCATTTGCCCACTCACCCAGCCTATCCAAGTCACCTTGCAGCCTCCTAGCATCCTCCTCACAGCTAACACTGCCCCCCAGCTTCGTGTCATCCGCAAACTTGGAGATGTTGCATTCAATTCCCTCGTCCAAATCATTAATATATATCGTAAATAGCTGGGGTCCCAGAACTGAGCCTTGCGGTACCCCACTAGTCACTGCCTGCCATTGTGAAAAGGATCCGTTTACTCCTACTCTTTGCTTCCTGTTTGCCAACCAGTTCTCCATCCACATCAATACTGAACCCCCAATACCGTGTGCTTTAAGTTTGTATACTAGTCTCTTATGTGGGACCTTGTCGAATGCCTTCTGAAAGTCCAGATATAACACATCCATTGGTTCTCCCTTATCCACTCTACTAGTTACATCCTCGAAAAATTCTATAAGATTCGTCAGACATGATTTACCTTTCACAAATCCATGCTGACTTTGTCCAATGATTTCACCACTTTCCAAATGTGCTGCCCATCTTTAATAACTGATTCTAGCAGTTTCCCCACTACCGACGTTAGACTAACTGGTCTGTAATTCCCTGTTTTCTCTCTCCCTCCCTTTTTAAAAAAGTGGGGTTACATTAGCTACCCTCCAATCCTCAGGAACTACTCCAGAATCTAAACAGTTTTGAAAAATTATCACTAATGCATCTACTATTTCTGGGGCTACTTCCTTAAGTACTCTGGGATGCAGTCTATCTGGCCCTGGGGATTTATCAGCCTTTAATCTATTCAATTTACCTAACACCACTTCCCGGCTAACCTGGATTTCACTCAGTTCCCCCATCTCATTTGACCCCCGGTCCCCTGCTATTTCCGGCAGATTATTTATGTCTTCCTTAGTGAAGACAGAGCCAAAGTAGTTATTCAATTGGTCTGCCATGTCCTTGTTCCCCATGATCAATTTACCCGTTTCTGACTGCAAGGGACCTACATATTGTTTTAACTAATCTTTTTACCTCTCGGCTCACACTATCTATAAAGCTTTTGCAGTCAGATTATTTATGTCTTTTTATGTTCCCTGCCAGTCCTTTTCTTTCATAATCTATTTTCCTTTCCTAAATAAGCCCTTTGTCCTCCTCTGCTGGTCTCTGAATTTCTCCCAGTCCTCTGTCCTCTGTTAGGCAGCTTTTTCTGGCTAATTTGTACGCTTCATCTTTTGTTTTGATACTATCCCTGATTTCCCTTGTTATCCACGGATGCACTACCTTCCCTGATTTATTTTTTTGCCAAACAGGGATGAACAATTGTTGCAGTTCATCCATGCAGTCTTTAAATGCCTTCCATTGCATTTCCACCGTCAACCCATTAAGAATCAATCGCCAGTCTATCTTGGCCAATTCACGTCTCATACCCTCAAAGTTACCTTTCTTTAAGTTCAGGACCCTTGTTTCTGAATTAACAATGTCACTCTCCATCCTAATGAAGAACTCAACCATATTGTGGTCACTCTTGCCCAAGGGGCCTCGCACAACAAGACTGCTAACTAACCCTTCCTCATTACTCAATACCCAGCCTAGAATAGCCTGCTCTCTCGTTGGTTCCTCTACATGTTGTTTTAGAAAACTATCCCGCATACATTCCAAGAAATCCTCTTCCTCAGCACCCTTGCCAATTTGATTCACCCAATCTATATGTAGATTGAAGTCACCCATTATAACTGTTTTACCTTTGTTGCACGCATTTCTAATTTCCTGTTTTATGCCATCCCCAACTCCACTACTACTATTAGGTGGCCTGTACACAACTCCCACTAGCGTTTTCTGCCCCTTAGTGTTTCGCAGCTCTACCCATCATATACCTCTTGCTTGATTACTCTCAGAATCATCATCTTTCCCTTTATTATTTTTCTTCCAATAATTTCTACACAAAGAAACGCCACTCGGTACTAAATTTAATAAATGTTCGATAAATGTATTAATCCTGAAAGAGCAGGAATGCCATAATCTTTCAGGTTGAGTAAAGATAAACGTTAAAAGAGACATGTCCCAATTAGAACCACTGATTCGGTTCCTTATTACAGGTACAATGGAGGTAAAATGTGCAGTATTCAGTGTCCACTCTATCAACTCCATGATGCCTCAGAATTGAACGATTGCCAGAGATTAGTGGATTCCAGTGTAAATCTTCAAAGTGGTTTTAACCTGAGATGGATTGGCACTCTACTCAAACCTCAGCTCAAGGAGATAGTGGTCAGAGAGCCATCTTAAGTGCTTCCTGACCACCCTCTGATGTTCAACCTACCTACAGTTTCCACAAACGCTGACTCATTGCAAGGGAAAACCATGTTGAAGCTAACCTTGTGTTTTGTTGTTGCACTGAATGCATCTGTAATTCCAAAATACATGGAGCGTACACATGGAACGGCCTACATTGGAAGATGGGTCTCGACCTAAGGTCAGAAGAAGGGTCTCGACCTGAAATGTAACCCATTCCTTCTCTCCAGAGATACTTACTGCCTTCCCCACTGCTTTATCTAGCATTTTGTGTCTATCTACATTGGAAAGCTAAGTTTAGTTTAAGTTCCCTGTTCAGTTTTCTTCACTGCACTTTATTGTCATGTTCCTAACCAATTTACAGTAGTTTAAGTCATATTAACAATTTTAATTGACAAGCAATAATTTAACTTATTTTTACATGTTTCTGGTTAGCAGAGATATTTAGAATCAGTGAAAATATCTTTTGGAGTTTGTGTTGTCTAAAACTGTCAGAACCTTACTGAGTCACAAGGAACTGCCGATGCTGCCATCTTGAACAAAACACAAAGACCATGAGGAATTCAACAGGTCAGGCACCATCTGTGGATGGAACGTTTTGGGTCAGACTCTTCTTCAGACTGATTCTAAAGGGGCTGTCCCACTTGGGCAACCTAATTGGCGGGTTTAGAAGAGTTTGAAAAAATGACATGTTGAAGACTGACTATGTAGAAGACCTCCTTCGACCTCCTTCGATTATGTTAAAGACCAGCTTTGACCAGCTTTGACTAGCTATGACTAACTTTGGGAAAATTGGACACCGAATAGTGGAGAGTGAAGACGACCTCCTTCGACCTCCCTTCGACTATGATGAAGACTATCTATGACTACCTTCGATCACCCTCGATTACCTACGACTAACATGCCGACCTACTACGACCTACTATGACTAAACCTATGAGTCGAATTTTTCCATGGCGACCTTTTTTTTACTCGTGGGCATTTTTTAACATATTGAAAAAACGCCGTGACCTAGCTGAGACCTCGAGTACGCGGAGACCATTCCCGAGCCTGAAGAATAGTTACGAAGACCTCCTATGACCTCGTGTCGACCAGGCTGCAAGTATGAGTCGGTGGCAAACTCGCCAGAACTCGTGGATTAGGTCGCCCATGTGGGACAGGCCCTTAAGGCTTTACTGAGGTTTGGTTGCCAATGTGGCTTACTGCTAATTGTGGAAGAGTCACAGAGTGGAGGCTACTAGCACGGACCATTCACAGATGCTGCAGAAGGTTAGTTTGGCTGTAAGAATAGAGGGTAATGGAGGTGGAGTGAGTGATGACCACAAATTGGATTGAGTGTATTCAGCCCCAATATCTTTAGACAGGCTACAGTTCCAACCAGTCCAAGAGAGGTGCATCAATGTTTTCATAGCCAATGTATATGGGGATACCATTCATTTTCTTTGTGCTGAGAAGGGGCAGGAAAAATATTACAGAGGAAAATCAAGTCGATGAGAGAGCATAAATTTGCTGCTGCATCATCTGATCATTAAGCTATTTGATGCAGCTGTTATAATGCAGTTTTCACACTTTATTAACATATACATTACTAATTATCCTTGAAACCGAGAATGTTTAATCTGATCGCAGCAGTATGCAAGCACTTTTTAATGAATGGCAAAACAAAACTATGATTGCAACTGCTTTCTAAAGATTGGCTCACCATAATGCTTATAGATCGTTGACATGAAACACATTCTAAACATTTTTCCTCAAACTTCACCAAGCTCTGACAAATATATTGAGAACTTCAAAGGCAAATGAATTACCTGTGAAGAATGGCATGCATAGTGGATGCTTCTGATTCCCACCTGTTAGTTATATGGATGAAATAAATCAAAGTAAAGAAAGACGTTGCATAAAAATGATACCTTTCATGTCCTTTGGATGTTTCAAAGTCCTTTGTATTCAATTAATGATGCACAATAAAGGTCACATGGGCAACTCTTTGTGACGCAGTCTTCAGTTTACGCAATGCAAATACCATGGGCGTGGCGTTCACCGTGGCACAGTGGTAGAGTTGCTGTCTTACAGCGACTGCAGCGCCGGAGACCCGGGTTTGATCATGACTGCGGGTGCTGTCTGTACGGAATTTGTACCTTCTCCCCGTGATCTGCATGGGTTTTCTCAGAGATTTTCGGTTTCCTCTCACACTCCAAAGACGTACAGGTTTGCAGATTAATTGGCTGGGTATGAGTGTAAAATTGCCCGTTGTGGGTGTAGGATAGTGTTAATGTGCGGGGATCTCTGGTCGGAGGGGACCGGGTGGGCTGAAGGGCCTGTTTCTGCGCTGTATCTCTAAACTAAACTAAACTAAAGGCCAGGTAGTATTTATTAATTAAGAGGTGAATGTTACTGTAACAATGGAATCCTTATAGGCATCAATACCAACACATTTGTTCATATGACAACCTTAATCTAGGAAAATATCCAAAGCTATTGTTCGGAGCACAGACAAATATCTTCAAAACAATAAGTGGTCCGATCCGAATGTCACCTGTTCCTTTTCTCCAGAGATGCTGTCTGACCCGTTGAGTCACTCCAGCTTTTTGTGTCTATCTTCAGTTTAAACCAGCATCTGCAATTCCTTCCCACAAACAATGTTACTCAGCAATGTTGCTGCATGTAGTGCAGCAGCTGTCTTGCATCTCCAGAGTCCTCAATTGCATTGCGGCTGACAGTGCCTGCTGCAGAGAACTGCCCATTATCACTGTCGCTGCATGGCTTTCACCCAGTTGCTCCCATCTCCTCCCACATCCCAGAGACATGCAGATTGCTAGGTGATTTTGCTGCTGTAAATTGTCCCAAGCCTAGGTTGATGGCAGGAGAATTGGGCAAGTGGATGGTGTTAAATGGGCATATGAGAGAGACCATGTCATCTGGGTATTAGTGAGAAAACAGGATTGTTGGAATTGTTTAGTGAAACCCCAGAGACTCGATGGGCCAAATGTCCTTTGCTCTTTGCCATTCTGGAAAATGCAAATGGTTGGTAGATGTTCACCTTGCTTTAAGTGTAAAACTGCAATTACAGACCAGCCATCTGTCATTGAAGTTTCCTTACAAAACCTTTTTATATCCATGTTATGTAAAGTTTCTAGAACAGCGTCATAGAGTCATACAGGAACTTTAGCCCAACTTGCCCATAGTGACCAAGATGACCCATCTTCACTAGTCTCACTTGCCTGCATTTGGCCCATATCCCTATAAATCTTAGATAGGCACAAAATGCTGGAATAACTCAGCGGGACAGACATCATCTTTGGAGAAAAAGAATGGGTGGTGTTTCGGGTCAAGAGCCTTCTTCAGTCAAGACCCTTCTACAGAGACAACGAAATGCAACGAAACGCTGAAGAAAGGTTTCGACCCAAAACGTCACCCATCCCTCATCTCCAGAGATTCTCCCAGTTTTGCTGAGCAACTCCAGCATTTTGTGTCTATCTAAGGTTTAAACCAGCATCTGCAGTTCTTTCCTACACATTCCCTTTAAACCTTTCCTATCCATGCACATGTCCAAATGTCTTTTAAATGTTGAGATCTGTGAGAACTGAAGAAAGGCTCTGTTACTGGAAACCACGGCATCTCTGAAAACATACCACCGCTGCAAATGGAACATAGGCGAGTTTGTGAGACTGAACCTGCAGGCTTCTGACTCAGATCCGAGACTGCCAGCAATGAGCTAAATCAATCACTAGCCCCCAGACTCATGTTAAATTAAATCAGGTCCATACACAATGTGGATATGAAGATACATGGATATAAATTATCCATTACCTCTGATTTGTTCAAAAATGCATGATCTGAAAGAAATATTAGCAATCAGCTATAATGTAATACCAGTCAGTATGTTAGCTCTGCTTGTGTAGGAAGTAACTGCAGTTTCTGGTTTAAAGCAAAGATAGACACAAAATGCTGGAGTAACTCAGCTGAACCTGCAGCATCTCTGGAGAGAAGGAATGGGTGGCTTTTCGGGTCAAGACTGAAAAGACTCTGAAGGGTCTGAAGAAGGGTCTCGACCCAAAATACTACCCATTCCTTCTCTCCATAGATGCTGCCTGTCCTGCTGAGCTACTCCAGCATTTTGTGTCTGTGTTAGCTCTGCTGATTCACTTATATTATTGTACTGAGCGAAGGTCAAATTTGCAAGTGAAAGTGGAACAGGATGACTGGGTAACAACATGAACATAACCCACCTAAAGGAAGGTGTTCAGGAGTTTGGGGACTGTGCAGACCATCTGATCTACAGCACAAGACACTTCCTCTGACTCACAGCATGTTTTGAAGCTGTTCTTCAAGCACATCGATTGCACTTGAGTGCTTCATGCTTGAAAGTCTGTAAGCAAAGAACTTAAACGGTGAGCGTGGTCAGGTGCTACTGATGTACATATGCACAAAGGTTCAAATGTTCTTTCAAAAGGCATCCAGAGAGGCCCAGTCATCACAGTATTTACCGTCCTGTGGCTTGCCCGGTTGGTAGGGAGCTTTACCCATCGTAGACATCCATTCAGTAGGTATGTTGCAAAACCTACCTGAATCGTCGCTGAGAATCTGCCCCATCCCGTGTGTGTGATGTTGGCGCTGTTTAGAGGGGGCGGGTTTAAAACGCGATTTTTACTAGGCTGTTCCAATCGAAGATGTTCAGCCTAGTAAATCATTAACGAAAAATCGCTGAAAGACCCCGTCGTAAAAGGTATTATTAGTTTTATAGGCCTCGAATAATAGTTATAATAGTTTTAAAATCACTCTCTCAACCCGCGACCTCTCGCAGCCCCAGGGTTTTATCAAGCAAACAATTAAAGGTATGTACCTTATTTTTACATTAAAAGGGGCTTCTTAAGAACCCCTTTATACAAGGTTTACTATAGCGAGTAGTTCATTTTGGGCTCTTTATATCCCGCAGTATTTTTCTGGGCATTTGAGGGCACAAATCCAGTGCAATGTGAACGTTCTAAACCAGCGCGTTCACAGGATCCCACTAGAAAGCTGATTTAAAATGGACTTTAATTTACAGCAATTGAACACTAAATTCCTTCCATATGGCCTATAAATTGATGTAAATGAGATTTAAAAATTTTGTTTTATTGTGAATTATTTGTGAATATTATTTGGACACTTAGGCTATTTAAAAATGTTAATCATTTATTAAGAAATGGATAGATATTTAGATCTAGTAATTGAAGTTTGAAATTAGCTACAAGTGGGTAACTAACTAATTATATGCTTTAATTTCAGGTCATCCAAGTAAGATTACTTTATATTTGTTTCAGAATGGTTCAATCTATGATAACTGAAAATTTCATTCAGTTCTCTTAATTTTTAAGAAGGTTATGGGCTTTTGACTGTCCATGATCACAGCTTTTTTGGTATGTCCATAGAAAATCAATAGGGAACAAGATGCTAATTTCCGAGTATGAAAATGGCCATAACTTTTTTATTACTTGAGATATGAAAGTGAATTAGGTGTCAAATTAAACTTCGTTTTATGCTTTATCTGATGGGATAAATTGCAGACTTGATTTTTTAAATCTCATAATTTTGTAACATTGCTACATTCAGGGCTGGAGAGATGAATAATCCAACCAAGTATATGGCCTCTCCGATCGGCGATGTGGTTAAATTTCAAAGTGCTGACAATAAATTCTTCCCTTCACACCCATTAATTAGAGTCGAGGATGAGACAACACTGGGTGGCATACAATTTGTTGATACTGAAACAAAACCATTGTGAAACCAAAACCATTAGCAATTAGTGCCACAGTAAAAGACACAAAGTGCTGGAGTTACTCAGCAGGTCAGGCAGCATCCCTGGAGAACATGGATAGGTGACATTTCGGGTCAAGATCCTTCTTCAGATTAATTGTGTGTGTGTGTTGAAGGGAGGGAGGGAAGAAAACTGGAAGAGAGAAGGATAAAGCGTGGCAGATAGTAGGTAAACAATACAAAAAATTCACAAAGTGCTGGAGTAACTCAGCGGGTCAGGCAGCTTACTCCAGCACTTCAAATCCAGAGATGCTGCCTGACCTGCTGAGTTTAGTTTAGTTTACAGGCCCTTCGTCCCACCGAGTACGCAGCGACCAGCGATCCTCTACACATTAACACCAATCTACACACACTAGGGATAATTTACATGTATACCAGGCCAATTAACCTACAAACGTCTTTCGAGTGTGGGAGATAACCAAAGATCTCGGGGGAAACCCACGCAGTCACGGGGAGAACGTACAACCTCCGTACAGAGAGCACCCATAATCAGGATGGAACCCGGGTCTCCGGCGCTGCAAGCGCTGTAAGGCAGTAACTCTACCGCTGCGCCACTGTGCCGTCATGCCGACTGGTCAACATTAAATGCCTGCTTGAAATCTTTGAAAAGCTGTCATTTATACTACTGGGTTGTAAGTTACCCAAGCAAAATATGAGGTGCTGTTCCTCCAATTTGCACCTGCCCTCACTCCAGCAATGGAGGAGGCCCAGGACAGAAAGATCAGTGTGGGAATGGGAAGGAGAACTAAAATGGTTGGCAACCGGGAGATCCCGTAGACCTCAGCGGACCAGCGAAACAGTTGCCGAGTCTACATTTGGTCTCGCCGATGTACAGGATGTCAAATCGGGAACATCGGATGAAATAGATGAGTGTGGAGCAGTGCACCTTCCCATGTGAAGTTCCTTGTGTTTAATTTACTTTATTCGATTCTAAACAATGAGCCTTCACTACATTGTGGTGACCAACTGCAGTTTGAAAAACTCCTTTGTACAATCTGTGTTTCTGATTTTCCAGTCATTTGTCATTTTAATTCTTGGTCCTCTATTCTGTTTCTCTGTTCCCAATCTCTATACGACTTCGGTAAAGGCCAGTACAATCTCAAATGCCAGCATCTGCTCTTTCAGTCACAAGGTTTTGTGTAACAATTTCTGATAATCACTATTATTCCCATTGTCACATCTTCTAGCTTGGCTATCATTCTCTCTTCCGTGTCCTATTAACATAATCTTCAGCTTTGTCGAACCAGTTCCTTTTATCTCTTCTGCCTCTCGCCCTTTGTTGCCTCTCCCCCACTAACCCTGTCTCCGTGTTCACTTAGTACCATCTCTAACCTTTTCCTGTCTTGACGTAGTCATCAGCCTAACAAATGTATGCTTCTTTATGTTACCTGGCCTTCTGAATAGTTTGTTTTTTAATTTTATTTCGATTTGCAGCAAATATTCACACTGCAAGCCACACATGTGGGAGCTATGGGGGCACATGAAGACCACTGTGGGGGGATTCATGGATGCAGCCTTCCTCCTGTCTCTGGCACTAACGAGTCGGCTTTGGCGATTGTCTTCGAAACTGGGTTTAGGTTAGGCAAGGGGAAGGTGCAGCGAGTCCTGGGCGTCCTTGTACACCAGTCACTAAAAGTTGGCGTGCAGGTACAGCAGGCAGTGAAGAAAACTAATGGAATGTGGCCTTCATAATAAGAGGATTTCAGTATCGGAGTAAAGAGGTTCTTCTGCAGTTGTATAGGGCTCTGGTAAGACCGCATCTGGAGTATTGTGTACTGTTTTGGTCTCCTAATTTGAGGAAGGACATCCTTGTGATTGAGGCAGTGCAGCATAGGTTCACGAGACTGATCCCTGGGATGGCGGGACTGTCATATGAGGAAAGATTGAAAAGACTAGGCTTGTATTCACTGGAGTTTAGAAGGATGAGGGTGGATCCTATAGAAACATATAAAATTATAAAAGGACTGGACATGCTAGATGCAGGAAATTTTTTCCCAATGTTGGGTAAGTCCGGAACCAGGGGCCACAGTCTTAGAATAAAGGGGAGGCCATTTAAGACTGAGGTGAGAAAAAAACTTTTTCACCCAGAGAGTTGTGAATTTGTGGAATTCCCTACCACAGACGGCAGTGGAGGCCAAATCACTGGATGGATTTAAGAGTTAGATAGAGCTCAAGGGACTAGTGGAATCAAGGGATATGGGGAGAAGGCAGGCACGGGTTATTGATTAGGGACGATGAATGGCCTACTCCTGCACCTATTTTCTATGTTTCTATGTTTCTATGCTGACTGCCTTCCTAGTGGTTGTACACCAACCAGTCCTGCCACTGGTGTGTAAGAAAGAACTGCAGACGCTGATAAAATCGAAGGTAGATCTACGGACCTATCTCCAAAGTTGTATTATTGTAAATTATTCTATTCTTTTTTATCGTGTTTTTTTTTTCTTCTCTCTCCCTATCTATAAAAAAACAAAAAACAAATAGCAGCGTTAATATACAATTGATAATTGATAAATGAAGACCCCTATTATTTTGATAGTTGTAATCCCATCTATTAACAATATGTAATTGATATATAAAATGTGTTTTGATTATCATATGTATATGCTTCTAATAAAAATATTATTAAAAAAAAAAAAAAAAATCGAAGGTAGACACAAAATGCTGGAGTAACTCAGCAGGACAGGCAGCATCTCTACAGAGACGGAATTGGCGACGTTTCGGGTCGAGAACCTTCTTCTGATGTTTTGGGTCTCGACCCGAACATCATCAATTCCTTCTCACTAGAGATGCTGCCTGTCCCGCTGAGTTACTCCAGCATTTTGTGTCTACCAGTCCTGTCACTGGCACAGGTTTCCAGTTCTTTTGGGGTTAGGCCTGCGTGCTGGAGGTGGTCCTTGATACAGTCTTTGAACCGTTTCATTGGGCGCCTTGGGCTCCTTTGACTCTGTGACAGAACTCCGTACAGGTGTTGGTGAGGCATGTGGGTTCATCCATCCACTGCAGTAAGAATTAAGTAACTTACCATTTAGCATCTGAGAAGTAAGCAAACTTATGGCAAAGTATTAGGTCATTATGGATATTGATTTTCATTGCACAGTAGCTTTGGTGGAATGCTTTGTTTTCTATTGATGATTCTTATAATTAAACAAGTGCGCAATAAGCATATTAGTGGAATCTGGGGACCCATCGTATACACGCCTTCCAACATGGAGTGATTCAATAGCAAGATTACTAAATGCTTAATTAACCAACAATAGGTAACTTTCTGCTTACTCTAACCTTTCCATTCTTTTAAAAGATTCTGATGTGGATATTATTGGCAGCGCTGGCATTTGCTGCCTTTTTATTGCTCATGTCTTGTTGTCCTTGAATTCAGCCCACATGTGCCAACTAACAGATCAACAGAAGTTAGACACAAAAAGCCATCAACAGAAGATAGGCACAAAACTACAACTCCCTGCAAGGAAAACTCACCTCTCTGATTCCCTTTAAATACCTCCCCACTCACCTTGAACCTTTCGTACCCTTTAGTTCTAGACTTCCCTTCCCTAGGGGAATTATTCTGACCATCTATCCTACCTCTGTCCCTGATAAGTTTATAAAGATCTATAAAATCATCCCTGAACATCCTACTTTGTAGGGAGAATTAACCCTGCCTTTCCAATTTCTCCTTGTAACAGCAGGAGTTCTGTCACAGAGTCAAAGGAGCCCAAGGCGCCCAATGAAATGGTTCAAAGACTGTCTCAAGGACCACCTCCAGCACGCAGGCCTAACCCCAAAAGAACTGGAAACCTGTGCCAGTGACAGGACTGGTAGACACAAAATGCTGGAGTAACTCAGCGGGACAGGCAGCATCTCTACAGAGACGGAATTGGCGACGTTTCGGGTCGAGAACCTTCTTCTGACGTTTTGGGTCTCGACCCGAACATCATCAATTCCTTCTCACTAGAGATGCTGCCTGTCCCGCTGAGTTACTCCAGCATTTTGTGTCTACCAGTCCTGTCACTGGCACAGGTTTCCAGTTCTTTTGGGGTTAGGCCTGCGTGCTGGAGGTTTATAAACATCTATAAAATCATCCCTGAACATCCTACTTTGTAGGGAGAATTAACCCTGCCTTTCCTATTTCTCCTTGTAACAGCAGGAATCCATTCCAGGCAACATCCTGATGAATCTCTTCTGTACTCTCTCCATTGCTCCTTTTCATGAAGCATGTCGACCAGAAATGTACACAATACTCCAAGTGTAGCCCAACCAGAAGTTTGTACATCTGCAACATGACGTCCCAGCTGTTATACTCAATGCCTCCAGCGATGAAAGCAAGCATATGAAGTGCCGTGTTCACTACTTATCCACCTGTGTCACCGTTTTCAGGGAGCTAATGGACAAGATCTCTCTGTACATCAGCGCACTTGATGTTTCTTGCTATTATGAGAGTCATGCTCTCATAAGATTTATTGTTCATTTATGACGTATGTTGTGTAAAAAAATTAGAAAATAATCAATACTTTATCATTTGACATGATACATACTATATTTTTTAATTAATACCACACAGTGGTTCCTTTTTACTTAGCATGCAATTCAATCATCTGGGATAAAAAGTGAATGTTATTTTTTAATATTAATTGTTTGGTTGTCATATTAAACATACTTAGCAATTTTGTTTAGAATTAGTAAAACAACAAGAAATCCACTTACTTTTACAGTTACAATTTAATGTGTTTTCTTACACTGCACAAACTAAAACTTCCAGTTGATTTTGTTGACTCATGTATTGTATTCTGGGAGGTAGCAGACTTTGACTGGAAGTTTGTGTTAAACTCTATCACACAAATGTCAAGGTCCATTATCATGACTAAAGATTAGCAATGCAAAAGCATAGGACCGCGCTGATTGAAATGCAGACATGAAGACCAGTTACATTACAACTGAAGTAGAGCACAGACTGGCAAAGAATTAGAAACTGATTTTTGTGCCTTTACATCCCTGTTAAAGTAGGCGTTGCATAAAGTAAAGTAGCTATAAAGTTACAAAGGGAATTCACTTCAAATCACTTTTAATCTATAGTGACCTATTGGGTAAAGTGAGACCACCTTTGTTTTCCTTATGTTGAGGACGGAACTGAAGAAGCTGGTTTAAACCGAAGAGTTTGGTTTCACAAACAAAACTGTGAAAATAATAAATTTTACTTATAAAAGGAAATGCAGTTTTTATTGCATGTGTGAATTTTCCTTAGAGTTTGCTAGATTTTGATCCAGGCATGATAAGATCTGAATGGGAGAAGAGGACTTGCTATCAGTGTCAATACAAAAGTTATTAGAGTAGTTTATGAGAAAAACCCTCTCTTGGAGATTAATGCAAAATTAGTTTGTTTTTTTTTGCCACAAACAACAGTTGAAGCAAAATCTATGATTCATTTAAAAATAATTGCATTTGGAAGAGAGGAACATCACAAGGTATGTGGATTAAGTAAGAAAGTAGCTTCCTCGTGTGAAACGATGAGTCACTTGGTATTTTATGGCTGTAATCTTTTATGATTATGCAACATTGGAGGAGCATGTAATTACCTTGTGATATTGGATCTTGTGATTACAATTCTGTTATTACTGCATCAAGGGCCTGTCCCACTGTGGGGACCTAATTTGCGAGTTTAGAAGAGTTTGTGCTCGACTCAAACTTGCAGCATGGTCTAATTAGCTCTCCTTCATGCTCGAGAGAAGTTCCCACATACTCACGGCCTCAGTTTGGTTGAGGAGTAATTTTTAGCATGCTGAAAAATTGTCCACGAGTAAAAATTGGTCGGCATGGGAAAAAAAAAAATTTTTTTTTCAATTTTATTTTTGTTATAAGCAATTGTACAGAGATAAAACATTTGACATCTAAAATTATACAATTATTGTACAGCTTCATTTTTAACCTTATAACCTAAATTATGAAAATGAAAAAAGAAAAGACGAAAGAAAAGAAGTAGAAAGTGAAAAGATAGATTGAAGAAGAACAAAATAAAATCCCTTAACTACCAAAGCAATGTAGCAGAAAGATATAGAAATAAAAAAAGAAAAAGAAAAGTGGAGATATACCTTGCACCTTGTCCCCCCCTGTCCACCTCACCCAACCCAGCATTGGATTTAAATTTAAATTTGTGTTGCACCATACGCCAAGACAGCCTAATATTTTCCAAATGTAGTGTCTCGGACATGTCTGTGATCCACATCTTAACTGTAGGGACTGTTGTCTGTTTCCAAAATATAAGTATCAATTTTTTTGCCGTTATTAGGCCATAGTTAAGGAAACGTTTTTGAAATATCGTTAGCTCAGAACAGGCCTCTGACATACCTAGTGTGATCAGTTTTATATCGGGATCCAATTTAGTTTTAAGTATTTTGGAAAAGATATCAAAAATTCCCCTCCAAAAATTTTGTAATTTTGTGCAGGAAACAAAAGAATGGGTTCTTGGAGGAGACATTTATCACACATAGGAGAGACATTTGGGAAGATCTTGTTCAATTTAGACTTTGAATAATAGAGTCTATAAAGTATTTTGAATTGTATTAGGGAGTGCCTAACATTAAGAGATCAGTAATGTATATATAAAAGACTTTCCTCCCAACTATCCTTTGAAATTGTTAAACCCAATTCGTCTTCCCATGCTTGCCTAATTATTTCCGACGATGGGATATATACATTTAAAAGGATATTATAAATATAGGATATTAACTTGTTTGTATCCGACTTTCGGTTCATGCATTCGTCTAATTTATCTGGGCCCATAGAGTGACAATCTTGCATGTGTATTTTCACATAGTCTCGTATTTGAAGATATCTGAAGAAATGACTACCTTTCAGATGATAATTCAACTGTAATTCTTGAAACGAGAATCTCATAAAGATCTCCCAGCTTTTTGATTCCTAGGCTTTCCCATTGTGCAAACGCCTTGTCTAGAGTAGATGGTGTAAACGAGGGATTATTGGCGGTTGTTAAGAGTAGAGAGAAATTTCTCAATTTAACAGTTGATTTCCACTGCTTCCAAATTCGTAAGGTGCTATGGATTATCGGATTTTTCTCATACATTGATTTTTTCAAATGCACTGGAGAGAGAAGAATCGCGCCTATATTAAAAGGCGAACAATCTTCCCTCTCCATTTTTAACCAGTTTACTTGTTGGCATGTATCATCCATCCAGTAAATTAAAATTTTAATATTAGTTGCCCAATAATAGAGAAGAAAATTAGGGAGAGCCAGTCCACCGATTTCTTTAGGTTTGCATAAATGTTGTTTAAAGTTAAAGTTTGTAATCACAGTCGAGTTTTTTAAAGACATTTTTAGGGAGGTAAATCGGTATTGATTGAAATAGGTACAGGAGTTGTGGTAAGAAAATCATCTTTATGGCATTTACTCTACCTTTAAGGGAAATCGGAAGTGTTTTCCAAAATTGAATAAGGGCATTTAATTTGGTGATTAATGGTAGAAAATCTGCTTGAAATAAAGAGGAATATTTTCTAGTCACGTAAACTCCAAGGCATTTTCATTTTTCTGTAGCAATTCTATTAGGAAACTTTAGGAGATGTGAAGGATCTTGAGGTTTTATCAGCATAATTTCACTTTTGTTCCAGTTTATTCTATACCCTGAGTAGGAGCCGAATTGTTCTATGAGGTTTAGTAAATTTGGGATACTGACTTGGGAGTTGGTAATATATAAAAGTACATTGTCTGCATATAACAACATCTTATTATTAGTATATTTAGTATTATAACCATGAATGCTCGGATGTACTCTTATACTTTCAGCTAAAGGTTCTATAACAAGGGCAAATAACATTGGTGATAAAGCACACCCTTGTCTATTGCCCCTGGATATTGAAATGTAGGTCACAGAGTTTGATTAGTCAGTATTCTGGCAGTCGGATTGTTATATAACAACTTTATCCATAAATAAAATGTTCTCCTAGTTGGAATTTTTTGCAATACTGTGAAGAGATATTCTTATTCTACTTAATCAAATGCTTTTTCTGCATCTAAAGAAATAATTGATGTCTTCCTTTATCGTTCTCTATGAGTACATTATATTAAACAAGCGTCTCAAGTTATTGAACTAATGTCTCTTAGGTTTAAACACGGTTTGATCAGAGTGTATTAATTTACTGATGTATTTACTTAGTCTTCTTGCCAGGGTTTTAGCTAATATTTTCTGGTCTGTATTTAAAAGAGCTATTGCTCTATACGATCCTGGCTCTTCAAGATCTTTGTCTTTCTTGGGTATCAATGTAATAGTTGATTCGGTTAAAGTTTGTGGTGACGTCTGTTCGCTAAATGCGTGTATATAAAGGGCTCGTAAACGAAGAGAAATTAATTCATGATTTTTTTCATAGAATTCATTGCTGAAGCCATCTGGACCTGGCGTTTTACCATTATTCAGTGATTTAATAGTCTCTTCAATATCTTTTACTGTAATCTCCGCTCCTAATTCTTCTCGTTCCACCTCATTGAGTAATGGAAGGTTGCAATTGTCAAGGAAGTTTTAAATCTGTATGGTTTCTACTGAAGTTTTAGATGTGTATAAATGTTGATAGAATTCTAAGAATCTTTCATTGATATCTTTAGGGAGTGTAAGTAGCTCACCTTTTCTGATCTAATTTTTTGGATGGTATGATCTTTTTCCATTTTTCCCAGCTGACGTACAAGAAGTTTATGCGATTTGTCACCAAATTCGAAGTTTTTTTGCTTAGTATATTGAAATAACTTAATAACTCTTGCTGAAAAAATTTGATTTAACTTGAATTTTAATACTGCTAACATATATTTTGTTTGACAATAGATGGATCGGCAGAATTTTCTAAATCGAGCTGTCTAAACTGTTCTTCTAATTCCAATTGTTCCAACCTATTTTTTTTATTTTGATAAGCTTGATATGAGATAATAGAACCTCTGATAAAGGCCTTTAAAGACTCCCATAATAAAGAGGCCGAAATACCAGATGTGTCATTTGTCTCATAAAATAGTTCCAACTGTTGCTTCAAATACTCACAGCAATTCCTTCTAATTTTAAGGAGAATGTTAATGGACAATGATCGGAAATATTATTATTATTATGATATTTGGGATTAATTGTGAAAGGGATCAATTTTGTGTCCACTAGAAAATAATCAATACGTGTATACGTTTTGTGAACAGCTGAATAAAAATAATATTCTCTTCTGGATGGAGTGGCAATCCTCCATACGTCATTATGTTTGTATTATTTATGTAAGTGTTTAGATGTTTGCTGGATTTTGATTTTTGATTATATCTCGTTTGCTGTGAAGATTTATCTAGATAAGGGTCCAGTGCCCAATTGAAGTCTCCTACATTTATCAGATTTTACTGGGTGGAGTCTGAGATTATGTTAATTATTTTATTAAAAAATGGTGGGTTGTCAAAATTAGGGGCGTTGATATTCACCATATTAAGTGGGGTTGAATATAACTTCCCAGATACTATAATGTACCTACCCTCCTTATCGGCAATGGTGGCTTTGTGTTTGAATGGTATGCCTTTTCGAAAGTGGAATATTGCGTTAGGGGACCAACCCTCCCATGTGAAGCTGGGACCCAACGGGTCCCACTTAGTCTAGTTTCCTTTATATTTTTGTAGAAAAGCTGCCAATCCCATCCCTGTCGATCTTGAAAACCTCTTGTTTTCTGTAATATAGCCTGTCTCCGTCAATGCGCCAGCTTATTAATGCCTTTGCTGTTACAGGGTTTTGACTAGATCAATGCTATTCAGCCTGCACCCCCGATTCCAGCTTCAATAAGCTTCTGCTGGGTCAAGCTCTGGTCCTATTCCTGACTTGAACTAAATCACATGAACCCATTTGCAGAAACAAGGAAATGCAGATGCTGGTTTATACAAGAGGGCACAAAGTAACTCAGCAGGTCAAGCAGCAGCTCTGGAGAACATGGATTGGTGACATTTCGGGTCGGGACCCTTCTTCAGACTGAAAACAACATTCTTCAGGTTCCACCTTCAGACCTCCTGATCTGCAGAGTTACTCCAGCACTTTGTGTCCTTTCGCATTCACCCATTCCCCTTGTGCTACTCACCTGTGTTGGTATTTGATTAAACATATCCACAAACCCCTGTGGCTATCAAATGGTACAACTCCTCCCCCTTTTGACGTGGGGTAGACTGACTCCCTAATCTTTGCATATCCCCAATCCTTTCCACTCGTCACTTTAATTTCATGTTTCATGTATTTTGTGTTGTATGATTGTTGGCAGATAATTTTTCCTCCTTGGATAAATAAGGTTCTATCGTATCGTATCGTATCGTATTGCAAATTTGGAATTCTTATCCCTGTGCACAAATCCGTTGGTGATTTTGCTCATCCTTGTATCGATTACTTGTTCAAAGCTTACACCTTGCCAAGGAAACTCTAATACAGGCTTTGACTATGCTGTCTACTTCTTCATTCAACTTGTGGCATTTGTGCTTTCGAATGCCAAGATCTGAAACTGTGGAATTTCCTTCTTTCAGTCGATGTCTGACTCATCTTGCCCTAATTTTCTCATCTCCTAATGTCTCCCTCTTTTGTCTCATGTCCACTTTTATCTGATGTCATAACTTCCCTATAATTTGAGACACTGTAAAGAGTTAAAGTACAGCATAAATGCAAGTTTTTGTTGGAGTGAATAAGCTTCAACAGAATTTATTGAAGAACTGTCAGCAATACATAATGCAAAATTGTGTGTTAGACATTCTTGCGCTGGTTCCAAGCTTTAATGAGCAGAATTTTACTGAATTCAGTTTAATTTGACATAGATTCAGAGAAATGATGTGCCGACTTTGATTAGCACTTTATACTTAGCTGATGTGTCACAAATCTCTTTGGACCAGATGTAGCCTGTGCAGTTTTGTACAAGAGACATGATGAGTGGGCTGGAAAGTGATTACATCCATTTGAAGATGGGTTTCGGCCTGAAATGGTGCATATTTCCTTCATAGATGCTGCCTCACGCGCTGAGTTTCTCCAGCACTTTTGTCCACATCCAAGGTGAAACCACCACACACACCAGAGCTACAACTCTCCAAAAAGAATGAGTCTAGTTTTTGTGCGAGCCTTTGTGTTTGTAATTCTGCAGTGAAGCTTCACAACAACCTCCATGGAATCACCCTGCAGTGAAATGAATCATCACGCAATCTTTTCAAACGTTGCACATGATTGCTTTATGCAATCTTTACTGCATTGCGAGCATTGAAATTACATATCGTTCACTCTGCTGCTTTCGATTGGACACTCACCTTTAGAAATGCTACAAAATATGGGTATATACTTTTGTTAGGAGTAGCATAAAGTCCAGTGAAACGACTGTATCTTTAACCTTCATTTTGCCCTACAGAAAACTATCATCGTTGTTCATAGCACAGTAAATGAGAAACATTGTGAAGTATTGCACCACAGTGGTGCAATGGCAGAATCAAGACACCATTTTGCAGAAAGATATGCTTGTTTTTTTAGAGTTACCATTTACTGCATTGTTTCACTTGGCTTACAAACAAGCTTAGCTAAGATTGCCTACATTTCCATAACAAAAATGGCAGTTAAGGCTAGGCTTGGGATCCAATAGTGCAATGTACAACAGAGTCAAGAGAGTAAAACTGGCATTTTGAATTTGATCAAATTCTTATCAATTTAATAATTTTTATAACATCAGTATTGCCTGCTAAATTACGTTAGTTGGAACCTCCGTTTTATCATTTAGACATCCTTACCGTTTATTAACATCTGCTATTACAACTTTTAGTTATCTGATCATCACTATTAATACAACCATATTAGGAATTGATGCAACATTTTGAGGCTATTGAGGAAACCTGTTTTTTTGGTGTCTTTCTATTTTGGTTAGATGGTGTGATGTGGGATTTTCAAGAGTTGCTGAGAATTGAGAAACTGTTTATCTTCGGTACCTATTCTTTTTCTACAGAGATGCTGCCTGACTCGCTGAGTTACACCAGCACTTCGTGTTTATCTCCTATCACTTGCCAAGCTTTGTCCTGTCCCCACCTCCCCTTTCTAGCTGTCTCCCTGTTACTGCAATCAGTCTGAAGTAGGGTCACCTATCCATGCACCCGAGAGATGCTGCCTGACCCATTGATTTACTGCAGTAGTTTGTGGTATTTTTGTAAACCCGCATCTGCAGTTCATTGTGTAACTATATTATTAGACAGGCATGAAATACAGCTACATGGAGGTGACATGGTCCTACCAGTGGCAATGACATCAACCAAGCTCAGAAAACTCCCATTGTGACAATCTTGCTTCTTACTGCTTTTCAGACAGCACCTTTCATTTTCCTGTGATATACGGAAACATTGCCACACATCATTTGCTGGTATGTAATAAAAAAGGTGCAGTAAATTATAAAATATTCATGTGTGAGTTAAATTTGATAATATATTTCTCCCTAATGACCGTATAGAAAGTGGGCTATTGAATAGAGCAGCCCAGATGGTGCAGGCATTGTGTCGCCCACACTGGATGGTGTTCTTGTATTTCTCTCAAGACAGTCAGTGGTGATCCCATAAGTCTCAATGAGAATGTTGTAATGTGGTTATAGCCACCAGAAGATTCACTCAACCTTGTGCGATTATGGCAGCGTAATGCAGAATATTTTGTGAGATTAATCAGCTCTGGTGGAAAGAGAAGCAGAATTAATATTTCAGAGCACGGTGGCACAGTGGTGGTGGCACGGTGGCGTAGCAGTGGAGTTGCTGCCTTAAGGGCCTGTCCTACTTTCATGACCTAATTCACAACCTTTTTTTGCTCGTGGACATTTTTCATCAGGATAGAAAAACGCCCCGACCTACTCAATGCCACGAGTACCTACGACTAGCATCACGGCCTGCTACGATCTACCTACAACCTACCCATGACCTTCTATGACCTCCTACAGCCTCCTACAACCTCGTGATGACCATGCTGCGAATATGAGTCAAGGGCAAACTCGCCAGAGGTCGTGAATTAGGTCGTGAAAGTGGGACAGGCCCTTTACAGCACTGGAAACCCGGGTTCGATCCTGACAACAGGTGCTGTCTGTACGGAATTTGTACTTTCTCCCCGTGACTGCGTGGGTTTTCTCCGGGATCTCCAGCTTCCTCCCACACTCCAGAGACATACAAGTTGTTAAGCTAATTGGCTTGGTATAATTGTAAATGGTCCCTAGTGTGTAGCATAGTGTTAGTGTGGCAGCGCCACCGGACGTATTGTACTTCCGGTGGCGCTGGTGCCAGCAGCCTCCACCTACAGCCCGGTATCTTTTTGTTTTTTTGTTTATTTAGTTATGTAAAAGTGTGTTTTTTTGTGTTTTTTGGTGTTTTTTATGTGGGGGAAGAGGGCACGGTGCGGGGGATACCGTACTTCAGCCGCTTCCTGGTGAGGACGCGACTATTATTCGAGTCGCGTCCTCCCCCCCCCCCCCCCCCCACAGCGGCCTACCTACCTGGATTGGCGCGGCCTTTCCTGCCGGGATCGACCGGAGCTCCAGCAGCGGCGGGACAGCGCTGGAACATCGCGGGGCTGGTGATGCCTTACCGGGGGTCGCCGTTTGGAGCCCGGAGTGCTGGACCTGCTGCACCAACATCACGGAGCTGCGGTTTGCAGAGCTCCCAACGCGGGCGGCGCTGACTAATCAACGCGGGGTCCTGCGACTCTGCCCGGCTCGGCCTGCGGACTCAGGAGCTGCAGACTCCGGGAGCGGGAGGCGGCTGATCAGGAGGTCCGGGCCGCTGAGGAGGAGGATGCTCACCGTCGGGGTTCGGCGTCGGCGTTCCACCAGCCCGGCGTGAGGGCCTGAACATCGGGCCACCCGGGGCGGCGACTGCGGGTGCTTGGAAGGCCCCGTCCACGGATGAACACGGAGGGGAGGCTGGCTGGACTATGGTGCCATCCTCACCTGGGTGCCATTTATGTTATGTTGTGTCGTGGACTTCTGTATTTGTGCTTTTTTTTTAATTTTAATTCAATTTCAATTTTATTTTTAATATGTTTTATTATTTATTTATTATTTATTTTTATAATTTCTTTGTGATTTTTTTAATGATACTGCCTGTAAGGAAAATTCATTTCGTTGTCTCAAATTGAGACAATGACAATAAATTTGAATACAATACAAGAATACAATACAAAAGTGTGCGGAGATCGCTGGTCAGTGCGGACTCGGTGGGCCGTAGGGCCTGTTTACGTGCTGTGTCTCTGAACTAAACTAAACTAAAGCAAGACATGTTTTCTCCATGTATACTGATGGAGACAAAATATTCACACACACAATGCACAATACAATTTATTTGTCACTTGAACCTCATAGAGACTCAAATGAAATGTTGTTTCTGCAGTCATACACACATGAAAAAAAAGACCCAAGACACAACACAATTTACACAGACATCCATCACAGCGCATCTCCTCCTCGCTGTGATGGAAGGTAAAAAACTTATCTCTCCCCTGCACTCCCCATTCCCCTCCCGATGTCAGAGTCAAAGCCCCTGGCGGGCGATGGCAATTGTCCCGCGGCCATTAAAGCCACGCCAGGCGATGCAAGGCCGCGCTCCGGGTCTTGTTGTTGGAGCCCCCGGCGGGCGCTAGCAAAGTCCCGCAGCCGTTGAAGCCGCGCCGGGCGGTGACCCCACTCCAGACACTCCTCGACCCTGCGACTCGGGCGGGTGAAGTCGCCGTTGCAGAAGTCTCGAAAAGCGGTCTCCCACCAGGGACCCGCGGGCTCCCGATATCACTGTCCACCAGACCTGCGGTAAGCCTCCGAATCTCCGGGGGTCGGGTCACAGCAGCGCGCCACCACCGCTCCACCCGCTCTGGACTCGGCCAGCTCCATGATGGTGAGTAGCTCCGCAGCTCCGTGACTGGAGCCCCAGGACGTTCCTGCTGGAGGCCGCTCCACGTTGCAGCCCCAACGACAACGGAGACCCGACAGGGAAAAGGTCGAGTTCTCCGTGCAGGGGAAAGATTTTAAAAGTTTCCTCCCCACCCCCCGCCCCCCCCCCCCCCCCCCCACACACACACACACACACACACACACACACACACACACACACACACACACACACACACACACACACACACACACACACACACACACACACACACACACACACACCACACACACACACACACACACACATACCCCATCAAAAAAATAATAAAAACTACATTAAAACGGGACAAAAAATAACAAAAAGACAAACGGACTGCAGAAGCCGCTGCAACGCGAGTCACGCCGCCCACCGGACACGTCTTTTCAGCCCTGAAATATAATTTCTGCTGAAATATTAAAGAGAATTTAATCTCTCATGGCATCTTCTGATGTAATATCTGCCCTTTTAATACCTCATGCCCCAGCACGGTAACTAGAATTATACATAGACTGTGTATAAATCGATAAGATTCCCTGAAGTTTTAGTATGTCTTCTGTGTATGTCCTTTCCATCTCTCTAATGCAAGCATGATGCTTTTATTTTTCTTCATTGCTACTTTTAATGATTTATGCATTTGTGCTCCTAGATTCCTACACTTTCCCCGCCTATACCAGAACACAAGAACATTTACATTCTCAGAATAATTGCATTCATTATCCAAGAACATTAACAAACATTTATATCCATTTTTTCCAAAGTAACATTTTATTTAACAACATGCAATCTGTGTTAAAACACATTGGCTAATTCATTTGAACTTGAACTAAACTCACTTGAACTTGAACTTGAACATCAGAAAGATCTGAGGCTGCTGTAATTCTGAAACAAAAGCAGAAAATGCTGAAAAATGTGAGGATGCATCTGTGAAAGAAGAAAGTCAACATTTTTAGTTTGCGATCCTTGATCAGAAACTGGGTTCACAATGGTTTTACAATGAGGGATTTCAGACCCAAATCCTTAACTGTTTCTCTTTCCACAGATGGTGCCAGATTTGCTGAGCTTTTCCAATATTTTCTTTTTTGTTTGGGTTAATAGAAAGATTAAACGAGAACTTACCATTTGATGTATGATCTTTTTTATATGTTGAAATGAGGGATTACGTGAAGAGCCCGCCAGCCCGCATGCGCGTCAATCTTCAAAGCAGCTGTATGAAACCACAGAATAGTTGCTGACCTAAGTTATAGGAAGATTAACGAGCTTAGAACTACCGAATGATCTTTGTGAGAATTAGGGTTGGGAGTAGAGGGCACGTAATCCCTCACTTCAACTTCTCATAAAATGAAGATCAAACTTCAAACGGTAAGTACTTGTTTAATCTTTCTATTTTATTTCGAAGTCGCATGAGTGACTACGTGAAAACTTCAAAGCTCTGTGGTTTCATGCAGTAACCCAATCTGTGCGTGAAACACTTAAACAGATAAACCATTAATGGTAGGAAAAAACATGAGTTATTAATATCATGATGCTAACTTCCATACATGGCCATTGTTCTTAACCGGACCGTAGTCCCAATAGACTGTTGAGTTAGACAATAACTCATGCAATACTGTGCAGAATTCCATCTGTAAATACCCAGACATATTCAACCAAATTTTATAATTTATTAACCTGCACTATGTAAACCTCATGCTGTATGATGAAAGGGAAAATACATTCTATTGGCTGCTAATGAGCCATCAGCAATATCTTGAGTATTGAATAACAAAATAACTATTTTCCATTTCATAGGTACTAGCAAGCTGAGTGCACTTGTATACCTAATGACATCCTCGATCTCTGCTCTGGTGGGTATGCTGTCAACTTCAAATGTACGCAATCCTGCTCATTTGCCTATGAGATCATTCCCATAACAAGCTTCCCTAATGTCAGTTATGACGTAGAGACCAAGCCAGAGATCGAGCAAAGGCTGTGTTCTTTATGCTGAGATGTATTGCTGAAAACATAATTATCTTAAAATACTGGTCCCATTAGGAAAAAGTAGAAGAATATTTGCATAATAATTTACTGATATACATCGCACATTATAATGAGTGTAGGCTATTAGAGTGGTCAAATAAAAGACACCCTGCATAATGTTAGTGATCAGTGGGTGAACAACCAATCATTTATTGTCCCAATTATGGTACTACAGAAAATGACAAAGCAGCACAAGCAATGTCGATTGTGCTATCACACAAACGCTACTCTAGGCTCAAACTGGAAGCCACACAAACCACTGTTACTTCCGTTCAAAATTCTCACATATGTTGTTCACAAGCTTCTCATACAATCATGCAGAGCTAGCTGCCCGGGAAGACAGGCTGCCCCAGCCATCATTCGTGACTGAGCAAATAAGAGTTTCTTCAGCCGCCCTACCATGGTGTGAATGAATAGGCAATTTGGCACTGTTAAATTTCATGTTGCCTCATTTGTAATATCGCAGAAGGTATCTACTGATAACCCATAAGGTTTATCAGCTGCAATATTTGCATATTACCTAAAACTTGATAAGATACCTAAAACACACAATGCCCTTTAATCTGAGTAGGGCAGCATAGGCTTTCAGCACTAGCTTTGCTATCAAAACAGCAGAATCTGTGCCTCATGTGTATAGATATGGCAGAGTATGCAACTACAAGATCGATTCTCTGAATCAGTAAATTGCAGAAACACAATCATCCATCTTAAACTGGGTAAGTAAACCCATAATCCGATTAGCCAAATGCTAACCCGACTTGGCCTGCACCATATCTCTGTAATCTTGAGAAGCATCAGAAATATACCCCTCTAGTCCTTGGCCAGACAACTCATCCTCGGATGAGCTGTCACTGATTGCACTCGGAACCCCTGTTTCTCCCTTGAACCTACGGACAGAATTTTTATGGCTTTTCTACCCGCGGAAGATGCATTATCTAGTTATTCATACATTTCGCTGATAACATACAATCAGAACCTAATGACTAGAGCTGAAACCACAGTCTCCCTTTGATGTGGGAATACGAGTTCCCTGACAACTCTTGACCAAGAGTCACCACGAATACTCAGCGTTTTCCCTCAGAGTGGAATTTAGTATAATGCAAGGCTGAATCAGGAATGACCTCGCAGTCCTTTGACTGAAACCACATGTCTAAGTCGCCAGAGTCCACAGCACAATCTCATCGACCCGCCACTCAATCAGGAATACTGGTATTGAGAGCCTATGGGTTATTATAAATACATTGTTGATTCACAACATGAACCTGCAAGTCAGATAAAATATATCCCAGAAAGGATGGCAATGATGATTCCAATGAACCAGCAACTCTACCAACTGAGGAGAAACAAACCATATGTTGAGGAAGACTTCAACTACTTCATTATACTGAGCAGTCTGATAACCTCAATCACAGATGATGATGCAGTGCTTCCCTGGTCACTATGACCCCTATGACCAGCCAGTTCCATGATGGTCTACCCTGAACCAGGGCAACCAAACTGTTCCTACATGGAACCCACAGAGGTTACCATGCAAGGCACATTGCCAATGTCTCTACATCAACCTGATCTATCCCAGAGACGTTGAAAACGACTAGGCAGCCCATGCTGCCAGCAAACCCAAACCTGGGTTGACAGACTGCTCCATTTTGGCGTCTACGGAGGTTAATAATGAGACATTACTTACCAGCGTCTCTGACCCCAGGTCGATTTGCTCATTGGAGCTTCAGCGAGGTTCCACTCCCAGACCCTGTCTGTCATGTTTGTCATATCTGTTAGATAGCTGATGCCACTGGCCAACTCCTCCTGTAGTGGCCCGTCCATCCCTAGTGGTCCATCCGTCCATTTAGAGGGAAGAGCAGGCAGCTCTTCCTTATGCGATTCTCGCACATCATGTATTAAAGCATGGGATGCAGGCACATAGTCATGTTCGAGGTCATGTTCAGAGTCAGATCCATACTGATCTCTGACACACTCTTAGAATGGGAGAAATATTGCACCCCGAACCAGGCGTAGCCAAATGCGTATGCCTCGGACTGCCTGTGCATGCTTCTAGAACACAAAGCATATTTTGTGACACCATCTCTGATAGTTTTTCGGGTGGGAGGAATATTCCAACCCTGAAACCAGGGTAGCTACAGGCATATGACTTGAACTGCCTGTGCATGCTTCCGTAATACAGAGCATAATATTTGGCACCATCTCAATCACTTCATTCATGCGAGTCGGAGGACTTATGCAATCCTGAACCAGGAGCTGCTTCAGGCATATGTGCATATACTTTGGCACCATCTCCACCACTCCTTTCATCTGAGTGGGAGGAATATTGCATCCCTGAACCAGGAGCTGCTGCCTGACATGCCTTCGTAACACGGAGCATTTCTTGTGCCACCATCTGATTCATCAGATGTTCTAATTGAGACAAACACCCAATCACATCTGCCATAGATGTCCCAAATCATCCAACAAGACTTGTCCAACAGACTTGGCTATGACTTTGCCCCGACTCGGGGTTGTCAGGCTGCTCCTTTCAGCAGCTGAACCGGGACTAGCTGTGCAGATCGGTGCTCTGTTGGTATCATCATTATACTTACCAGACAGGTTGCACCTGCTAGTGACTGAGTCCTTGCTCCCTGGAGCCCCAACGGAGTATTACTGGGAAGGACTGGAGCGCCTATGGCCCCCATATCACTCGGATGGGCTGGCGTTATAATCGGAGTCACCTCTTCCCGATAGTCTGCTAGACAGAGTGGGAGAAATACTCCCTGCCAGGTGTTGTCATAGGCAATTACGTTCATATGACTAAAAGAAGCCTATCCCCATTAAATCAGAGATTCAACTGCTTTATCGATATGCACATAGTCGGAGTCTCTTATAAAAGAATCTCCAACAATCCTCTCTAGTGAGCGGAAATTACCATGACGCCACCAGGTGTAGCTCCCACAGGTGTCTATAGGCACAGCTCAAAAAAGGCTTCCTAAGCCAGGAGCTCTGGACTGCAATGGCAAGTCCAATTTCACTACACCATTGATGTATGTGATAATAAATGTCCTTTGTAATTATCATTTCTAACATAAACTTTATTGGCATGATAAGATATATCGTTATATTACCAAAGAACTAAACATGACCTTAGAATGCTATCGACTACGATAGTCACAAACGTGACCGAGTGGCAACCGATATTAATGCCAACTCTATTATAGCCGCCCAACAATAAATGATACACTATAAGCTGCTGCAGCCTAGCTGACCACAGTTAGCAGCAACTATGTTTAAAATAGATTTGAGCTACGGCAGCTGAGCTTACCTGAGCGATAGCTCCTGGTCGCGGCTGTATTTAAACTCACCGGCTGCTGCAAACCTCCTGCAGTGATAGTTGACCTGGCTTCCGGCAGTCGCAATTTATGAATCCTAGCTCCAACGGAGCCCCACGGCTGCCTCCAAATCTGGCTGCCTGCTCCCGTTTGGAGCTCTGATGCCGGCAGCTGCAATAACTTATCCCACCTCCTATGGAGCCCCACAGGCGGCCTGCAATTTCTGCCGCCTGCTCCCGTGCGGCACTCGAACGGCAGCCACCGCAATCCCAGCTCCTACGGAGCCCCACGGCGGGCTCCAATTTCAACCGCTTGCTCACGTGAGGAGCTCGAACAGCGGAAGCCACAAAACTATCCTCAAGCTCCTTATGGAGCTACCGCGGCGCTCCAAACCCCGGCCACCTCCATAGCTACTTTGGGCCCGCTATCGGAGCGGCCCGCTGGAAATAATTGACTTACCTGTCCAGAGCTGTTCGAACTGCTCCGACACGCGCGCCGTGTGTTAGACGTCTTGACGCGAATGCAGGCTGGCGGGCTCGTCACGTAATCACTCACGTGACTTTGAAATAAAATTCCATATTCATTCTGCTTTTATATGTGTTACTTCAGTACTTAATCTGCAATATCAAATGATGATAGATCAGAGTCATTTACAAAATTAAAATGATATAAAGTGAATTGAGCAAATAGCAACACACGTTCATTATACTATTATCAGGAATGAGTGCTTACAGTTATGAAGAGGGATTTGAGAAATAATGACCCTGTTCACCAGGATACAAGAGAATTTATGGAATATTTAGCATCTGTGGTCAAGTTTATGAAGGATATTATGGATGCATATTTAAACAAAATGTTCCAATTGGCAGCAAGACAGTAAAAAAGACAGATAATCACAAAAATAAATTAATGGACTGGGTAGAAAAAATACTTAGATGACATTAAGGAAATGGGTTTCTTTATTAAAGAACATTTTTCATCAACTATATTTTACAAAAATGTTTTATGAGGGAATTAAATTGTTGCTTGGAAATGAATATTAATGATGCATGTGATTGAGACGTGAGTAAAAGTAAATGAAACTAAAACAGAACATTTTGAAAATACTCATCTGTTCAGCATTAAAACTGCGAAGGATTTAAACTTTTTATCTGTGGAGACTTGATGAACTAATTCCAATAAAATACTAGGCTCATCTCTCCAATGTTAATTTCTTCCAAATTCCTCTTCTGGTACATGTATTAGTTGTATTCTGTATTGAAAAAGCATTCTTGTCTTGAGATCAAGATCGTTGACAGATATGAACGTAATGTTACTTTGGAAACTTTTTGTGCTTTTGTTTTTCTGTCAGCCTTAGTGGTAGGAATTTGATTTGATTCCAGGGACTGTCGGAATGAAATATTTTTGGAATTATCTGACAGCTAAAATCCATTGGGAGTTGAAACCACAGCAAATGTATCTTGGGACATCACAAACATGCAGCATCGTCCATTTTTGTGTTCTTTTACTGAGAATTATTCTATTTTCAAAGATCTGTGCATTTGTTACTGTGATCCATGGTGTTTTCACTAAAGGCACAAGGGAGTACAGATGCTGGAGATTTGAGCAAAGCACAAGGTGCAGGAGAAACTGGATCAGGCAGCATATGTGAAGGGAAAATGGACACTCAACCTTTTGGGCCGGGACTCTTCTTCAGTCCATTTCCTTCCACAGATGCTTCTTGACCTATTAGGTTCCTCCGGCAGTTGGTTTATTTTACATTTTTGTGGAGCATTGATGAAGACTCTGTAAAGGGAATATATTTACAGATAGTCTTTTAAGTGTAGGAAGGAACACAGCAGTGTGTAGGAAGGAACTTCAGATGCTGGTTTACACTGAAGATAGATACAAAATGCTGGAGTAACTCAGCGGGACAAGCAGCATCTCTGGATAGAAGGTGATGTTTCGGGTCAAGACCCTTCTGCAGACTGAACATCTGATGAGGAAATGGACAAACATTTCAGTTGGAACCATTTAATTGCTGTGTGGAGATCATTGCTTTTTATTTCCACCCCTTACCCTAATTCTCGTTATGTCATTTTATCTTCATGTATATTGAATCACATTTGTTACACATCAACCGACTCGACTAACCTACCTATAACCTCCAACAGTCTTCAGCATTTTACCTCACTGTTTTCACATGTCAACTCAATTTCTGCCTGGCAGTTAGAAAGTCAAATTGGAATATATCAAGCTGACTGCTGTGTGCCTGAGTTAATTCTCTGCTGATTAAATCTCTTGCGGCACCACGATTGTATGATACGATAGAAACAGCTAGTTAGACTTTCCTTTCCCACAGGAGTCCAAGAAATTTTAAAGGGATAGACATTTTTTTTTTGACAACAGCATTCCAGCGTAAAGGTTATTTGGAGATTTTTAACATTATCTGTGACGCGAGTGAATGCTGCAGATTTTTCACGACCGGATAAAGCAAATATCTGAGCTCCGACTATGCTTAATATAAGAGAAAGGCCGCATCTTAAACGCAAATATAACAATTTCCAATGCACTGCCAAGCAGCTTGAAATGCCTGGCCTAAGGGGCCGTGAGCATTATGCTGGAGATTATTGGCTGATAATAACAGACAGCTTTTACACGGGGGTCTTGCAAAAATTGGCAATCGGAGCCACAATCCCTTCAGGGTGACGCAAGAAGTGTTTGGCCCAGCACTGCAAGTTAGGTCACATAAACTGATTATGGATTACTCCACTATAGCTGCAGGCCACACATCTCATCGAAATGCAGGCACATTCAGGGCAGAACGTCTTAAATGTGAAATGCAAATTTTAAATCTGTTCCTTCAAAGCAGGGAGTGAAATAAGGTATTTCATAAGTGAAACATCCAGTTCATAGGCTATTGCCAAATGATGATCTGAGACATCTAAATAGAAAAGACAATTGAAGAAAAAAAGCAAATAGAAATACACAAAATACAGTTATAATAATAAGCAAAAGCAATTAAAATATTACCACTCCTTTCAAAAAAGTCTTACATTTTCTAGAAAACATTTTAAAAAAATCAGATATATCAAGAGAGAGCTGGATAAAGGGGCTGTCCCACTTGGGCGACCTAATCCGCGAGTTAAGAAGAGTGTCTTCGACCTTCTAGCTCGAGGGCACTTGACTGGAAAACCTCGAGCTGGATTGAACGTCCGCATTGAAACCGCGAGTTGGATCAACCGACTGCATAAACACACACACACGCACACGCACACGCACACGCACACGCACACACACACACACACACACACACACACACACACACACGCACACACACACACACACACACACACACACACACACGCACACACACGCACGCACACACACACACACACACACACACACACACACACACACACACACACACACACACACACACACACACACACACACACACACACACACACCACACACACACACACACACACACACACACACACACACACACACACACACACACACACACACACACACACACACACACACACACACACACACACACACACACACACACACACACACACACACACACACACACAACACAAACAAAAACACATTGCAATGGCGGGGGCCAGGGTATGCAGGGTAGCGCTGTCTGAAATTCACACCCGTGATGAAGGAAAAGGTAAAACGACTGCACAGTGTACGGTAAGTCCTTTAGAGAGCTCGGGGGGGGGGGGGGGGGGGGGGGGAAGAAGGGAGAGTAGGGGAGGGAGAGAGAAGGGGATAGAGACGGGGAGAACGGGGGAGAGAAGGGGGGAGAAGGGGGGGGAGAAGGGGGGAAAGGAGTGGAGACATTTTTAAGAAGTATAATAACGTTTAGCTGGCATTTTACCTACCAGTAGGTTTTCCTTGGTCCTGAAAATTCCAATGAGCCAATCAGACTGCCCGGTCAGCAAAGGAGATTGCCTACGGCTGCCCTCGACTGCCTGTAACTGAATAGTGACCCTACTCCACTGCACTACGAGTTAAAAAGAACCATGCCGACCAGGTTTTACTCACGGAAATTTTTTCCAGATGCTGTAAAATTTTCCGCGACCTAGCTGAGACCATGAGTATTCGGGAGCTTCCCTCGAGCATGAAGGAGAGTTCCAGTGACCTCCTAGGACCACGTGTCGACCATGCTGCAAGTTTAAAGGTTGAAGACACTCTTCTAAACTTGCAGATTAGGTCGCCCATGTGGGACAGCCCCTTTAGGCTCTTAATGATAGCGGAGTCAGGGATATGGGGTGACGGCAGGAACGGGGTACTGAATGGGGATGATGAGCCCTGATCACATTGAATGGTAGTGCTGGCTCGAAGGGCCGAATGACCTACTCCTGCACCTATTGTCTATTGTCTAGTGTCTATCTAAGATAGATACAAATGCTGCAGTAACTCAACGGGACTGGAGAGAAGGAATGGGTGGTTTCAGGTTGAGACCCTTCTTCAGACCCATCACACATTCCTTCTCTTCAGAGATTCTGCCAGTCCCACTGAATTACTTCAGCATTGTGTGTCTGCAGTTCCTTCCTTATTCAGATACATCTGTTGTCAGAAAGAAATAACTTGCATTGAGATAATACCTTTTACATTTATTTCAAAACAACCCAAAGCACTTTACAATTTAATCACTATAATAACATTGGAAATACAGCATCTATTTCTCACACACCAAGTTCCCACGAAGTGCACTGTGACACTGAGCAAATCATCATTGTTAGAAATGTTTTTCAAGCATAAACATTGTGCAGAACCCCAAGGATAACTGCTTGCCCTTATTCGTAATGGACCCATGTGATTTCTGGAGAGAAGAGATCGCTCGCTGGTTTAATATCTCAGCTGAAAAATAGCACCTCAAACAGAGTAGCACTTCCTCAATGTGCAGTGGAAGTGTCAACTGAGACTGATTGTGTTCTAGATAGACACAAAATGCTGGAGTAACTCAGCGGGACAGGCAGCATCTCTGGAGAGACGGAATGGGTGACGTTTCGGGTCCAGATCCTTTTTCGGAAGATGGGTCTTGATTCGAAATGTCACCCATTCCTTTTCTCCAGAGATGCTGCCAGTCCCGCTGAGTTACTTCATCATTTTGTGTCTATCTTCGGTTTAAACCAGCATCTGCAGTTCCTTTCTGCACTGATTGTGCTCTTGGTGCTGGAGTTATCCAATCAAGAGGTAAGAGTGTTACGGAATTAACCCGAGCTAGCACAGTAATTAATTACCGCACAATTATCTTACCCTAATTTATATGTTACAACTAGAACAAGTATAACCCGTTGGGTCCTGTCCCCTCAACCGTGGGGGGGGGGGGGGGGGGGGGGGGGGGGGGGGGGGGGGTGTGTGTGTGATGCCACCCTGTGGCATCGCACACACATACCCCTTGATATTATATTAATATTATTCAATGCTCCTTTCCCTATCCCCCGCCCTATCCACTCACGCATAGCCCCCAACTGCGCAGGTGCGGTGGATAGAGAGGAAGGGGAGGGGGTAGAGATGGAGTTGGTGAGGGGGCTAGAGTGGGAGGTTAGAGGAGGGGGAGGGGGTGTTGAGATTGAAGGGGGGGGGGGCGGGGCGTGTGTTGTCACAGGGGAGGGCTCGTCCCCAAACAGAATACTCCACCATTCACCCAAAACTTACCACTCCCTAGAGAAGGGGGTTAGAGAGGGAGAGGGGGGCTGAGAGGGGGGGGAGGCAGAGAGGGAGGGGGTTGAGAGGGAGTGGGAGGGGTAGAGAGGTATAGGGAGGGGGTAGAGAGGGAGGGGGTAGAGAGGGATGGGGGTAGATAGGGAAGGGGTTGAGAGGGGCGAGGGGTGTATATAGGGAGCGGGGTAGAGAGGGAGGGGGGTAGAGAGGGAGGGGGAGGACAACTTGTTCTATTTGATCTTATTTGATTGTGCACGCCAGGTTGTTTCCATTCATGGAAACACGTGAAGGTTGCAATCTCCCACCACTGTCCCATTGTGATGTCATATATAAATGAGATCCATTGTGATTGGACATCTTATAGGATAGCTGTGACATTATCAATGGAAGCTGTGACATCATGGCACTGTGACATCATCAATGGAAAGTACTGCAAGTCTCCCTGAAAACCAGTTAATATTTTGAAATAAATGATTATAACTTAAAAAAGCTTTGGACGTGTAGGGTGGAATGCGACGGGAAGATGTTTATCCCGTCGAGGAAGAAAATGTGAATAGCATGTGTGAATATTGGAAGGCTGTGGCCAAGCATTTTGTAACAAGATACAAATTAAGGAGATTAAGGCGAGAGAGGCAGAGAGACAGAGGCAGAGAGGGACAGAGGGCAGAGAGAGCGAGAGGGCAGACCCAGAGAGAGGGCAGAGACAGTGAGGGCAGAGAGAGTGCAGAGAGAGAGAGAGGGCAGAGAGAGAGAGCGCCAGAGGCAGAGAGAGAGAGGCAGAGAGGGACAGAGGGCAGAGAGAGCGAGAGGGCAGACCCAGAGAGAGGGCAGAGACAGTGAGGGCAGAGAGAGACAGAGAGAAAGGCAGAGAGAGAGGCACAGAGAGAGGCAGAGAGAGAGAGAGAGTGAGAGGCAGAGAGAGAGAGAGAGGCAGAGAAAGAGGCAGAGAGGGCACAGAGAGAGGCAGAGAGGGCAGAGAGAGAGAGAGTGAGGGCAGAGAGAGAGAGGGCAGAGATGGAGAGAGAGGGCAGAGACATAGAGAGGGCAGAGATAGAGAGAGGGCAGACAGACAGGGCAGTGACAGAGAGAGAGCAGAGAGCAGAGAGCAGAGAGCTGGCGGGCGACGACCACGATCGAAGATGCGAACGATCATGAGAGAGGGAGGCTGCAGGCGGACGTGGACTCGAGGGAGGGCGCCGGCAGGTGAGCGGGCAGGTGGGTGCGATCTCGGCTCGGCCCGCGGCAGCAGCCTCCCTGCCAGGTTCCAGGCGGTGGACCTGAGTGAGGATGCGGGGGAGCGTGTACCCCGCGAGGCTGCGGGCGGGCGTCGACCCGTGGATCACGAGTTCGGCCGCCGGAGTCTCCAGTACAGGGCCCGACTTCGTCTTCGGGCTCGTGCTTTTTTCCACCGTGGGGTCTTTTGAATAACCCAGGGGGTAGAGTGGTCGGGGGGGGGGGGGGGGGGTGACATCACTTGAACAGAATGGAAGATTCTGTGTGTGAGACAGCACCGAGCATACCCATTGTGACGTCATCAGCAAAAGCTAATCATTTTAAATTCAAAGTCTTTTGACGATTTTCAACTTTAATCTGTAAAAAGTCAAGAAATAAAGCATGAAATGTTCACATAAGGTGATCACGGCCTCGACGGGAAAAATGTGCACCGGAATATATAAGAATGTTATCGTAACCTCAGTGGTGTGCGTCGAACAAAGCTCTTGGCAGCTCTCGGGTACAGGGCCCGAGCGGAGGCGTGAGTGGAGGCGCGAGTGGGCAAACGTCTTCAGTCGACTGGATGACTTTTGAACAACGGGGGGAGGGGGGAGGGGTGGGAGGTGACGTCAGTCGCAGCACGAGCAGACGGCAGGAAGATCCATTGTCACGTCATCAGTGAAAAAAAAGCATACAAAAACAGGCATTTTGAATTGAAAGTTGGATCGGATTTGTCAACATTTTCATCCATAACAAGAAATAAAGCAGGAAATATTCAGGAGAGCCGATTTTTGGGGTAAAATCCAGGGGGTAAATCTCTACCGGAATATGTAAAAATTTTCCCATTAGCGCATTGTTTCTTCGACACACACACACACACACAGATGTGCTCACACACACACAAATAAATACAACCACACACACACACACACACACCCACACACACACACACACACACACACACGCACGCGCACACACACACACACACGCACATCCAAGATCAGAGTTTTATAGTTTTATAGTTTTACTAGACCAAGTGCAGACCCGTTGGGTCTGGTCCCCCGATCGTACTTCAACTCCTAGTACGGGGAGGGGGAGAGGGGGGTGTTGTTACCGAACTGAACTCACTGTGGAATGAATGCATTAACGGAGCCACTCTGCTGCTGGATCCGAAGTTGTCCCTGCCTTTCCTGGGCCGCTGACGATAAAGTCTGTGAAAGCGGACCCATCAGAGACTGTGAGGCCTCGCATCCTCGGCAACTTCAGACACGCCGGCTCTGTCACGCTGGCTGTTCCCCCGTCAACAAAATTTTATGAGGATTGAATTTGCGAATGTAAATGTCCGAATGTAAAAGTGAAATATCTAACGAAATGGAAAAAATCGCGGAGTTTTTGAGTATGGTTTTGGCGGACCAAGGAATCAAAAGAATCTAATCTGACTCAAACAAATAAAGACACACACACACAGAGTTTTAAAAGTATATAGAAGGATATGATGGTTCTTTATTTCTATTTGTTTGGATGATGGATTAAAAATATAATAGCTTAACTCCTACTGTTACAATGGATGCATTCATTTGATAACCTGCTATTAACTTTGTAAATATATTGCAACCATTTCTGTTAAAATGAAAATAATTAGTTTTGCTCACATTGTCAGATCCAGCAATTATTTAACATAGGCCTTAGCTTGAGTGCTGTGTGCAGTCCTGGTTGCTCACCATAGCAAGGACATGATTGCACTGAAGAAGATGCAGATCAGATTCACCAAGCTTTGATAAGGATGGAATATTTCTGTCATGAGGAAATATTAGTAAACTGGATTTGTTTTCCTTGGCAAAACAAAACAGCAAGACCTGATAGAGTTCACTAAATAATGGGCCATAAACAAGGTGGCTCATAGGAAGCTTTTCCCCACAAGCAAGATATCAAGATCAAGGAGGCATGGATTTAATGTGAGGAGAAAGAGAGTTGGAGGGGCTCTGAGGAAAATGTTATCATCTAATGGTTCTAACAAACAGGAATCCATCGTCTGAAAGGTAGTGGAGGCAGATACCCTCTCGACATTGAAGTATCAAAGTGAGCAACAAGATCTAGAAGCATGTGGACCAAGTGCTGATATGCAGGTTTATTAAAGGTCAGTATTGGCATGGTGGGCCGAAGGATGTGTTTCTTTGTTCAATGACCACGTAGTAAAAGTGGGGGAAAGAGCAAACAATGAAAAAAGTGATCATTTTGATTCCAACCCTGCCTGCCTTTATTGGAAAAATTTCTTATTTGACTTAAATAACTTTCATGCAACAGTTGAGGAAACGCTGAACATAATGGCAAATGCAGCATTGAAGTTGTCATTCAAAGATTGAAACGGCTTTCCTACTAAATATAGCAAAAAACAAGTTGAAGAAACCAGAAAAATTACTTTGTTCCCTTCATGTGTTTTTTAAAATTAAACTATACCTTTTAAAGGAGCTCTGAGGTCTCCTGGTGAGCAAGGTTATTAGTTCTATGCCATATCCTGAAAAAAGGTAGATATTGAGCTGTTTTATAAACATTTACCAACCCCAAACTATAACCAAGCAACAATGATGGCAAAGTCGTGAGCATCCACAGTTACTGCTGTAGGGGTGTTGACCCGTGGATGCACCAGCACCGTCGTCCAAGCCAATGCTTCCTTCTCCCCTTCAAAAGTCTCCACGGCGTCGTCGCTCCACTGCACGTCCCGCTGCTTTCCTGACAACAGCTGGAAGAGCGGCCGCAATATTCTTGCCACTGCTGGCACAAATCAGTGATAAAATTGGACCATGCCTACAAACTCCTGCAGGCCCCGCACTGTGGAAGGCCGTGGGAACGGCGAATAGCCTCGACCCTGTCCGGTAAGAGAACGGCACCGTGCTGTGTCACACGGTGGCCCAGGGAGTCGATGGCCCGGAGGCCGAACTGTCTGGTTGATCACCAGCCTGTGTTCACTGTGGCGCTGGCACAATAGACGAAGGTAGGCGCAATGCTCCTCTGTGCACGACTAACCACATGGATGTCATCCATATAGATGAAGCGGAAGTCACCACCTGCCCCACGGTGTCCATCAAATGTTGGAAGGACTGCGCAGCGTTCTTAAGGCTGAAGGGCACGCACAGGAATTCAAGCAACCCGAAAGGGGTGATGATGGCAGTCTTTGGCACATCCTCCGGTCGCTGATCCCGTCCATGTTGCGGATCCATGCCACTTGCTCCAGATGACTGAGGCCAAAAGTACAGAGCAGTAGCGCCTTGAGGCCTTCATACTTATTGGCCGCTGGCAGATTTTGCAGGTGAGGGATTACACGACCGTGCATTTCCTGGTCGAGCATGCCGACTACGTAATAGAAGCGGGTCTCATTGGCCGTGACCCCGCGAATATAAAACTGCACCTCGGCCTGCTGGAATCATACCTGCGATTGAGCGGTCCAGAAGGTCGGCAGCTTCAGAGCAACCGCTTTGAGTTGGGCCTGGTCGGCGGCAATGGTGGGTTGGGCGCTGGCGGCGTGCATTTTGCTCTCCAAAATTTCAATTTTGGATGTCGGTGGGTCACGATGCGGCGGGACGTGAAGCGGACCGGCGAAGAATTTGGCAGGAAACGGAGTTTGTCCAAAGCAATGATTCATTAAAACTATTCTAACGACTCCCTACTAACCACACCGGTGCGCGCGCGATCCCCACTCTAAATACTCCCCAGGGGAGCCCGTGACCTCCACCTCCCATTACGGAGACATGTGACCCCCCCTCAGAGCTGAAGGTTTGCACTGCAGATGGCTCACACCAGGGGCCGCCACAACGGGATGGTTTTTTTAAACCAATATGTAGAAGAACTGATGAGAGGGCAGGCCATCCTAGACTGGGTATTGTGTAATGAAAAAGGATTAGTTAGCGATCTAGTTATGCAGAGCTCCTTGGGCAACAGAAACCATAATATGATGGAATTGTGCACTAGGATGGAGAGTTACCCGGTTAATTCAGAGACTATGGTCCTAAACTTAAAGAAAGGAGACTTTGAAGGTATGAGACAGGAATTAGCTAGGATAGACTAGCAAATTATACTTAAAGGGTTGACGGTGGAGATGCAAAGGCAAAGATTTAAAGACCCGCGTGGATGAACTCCAAAAATTGTTCATACCTGTCTGGCGAAAATATAAAACGGGGAAGTCGGCTCAACCGTGGCTAATGAGGGAAAATCAGGGATAGTGTTAAATGCAAGGAAGAGGCAAATAAATTGGCCAGAGGAAGCAGCAAACCGGAGGACTGGGAGAAATTTAGAACTCAACAGAGGAGGACAAAGGGGTTAATTAAGAGGGAGAAAAAAGGGCATGAAAGAAAGCTTGCAGGGAATATGAAACCTGACTGTAAAAGCTTCTTTAGATTTGTAAAAAGGAAAAGATTAGTGAAGACAAATGTAGGTCCCTATGGTCAGAGACGAGTGAATTTATAACGGGAAACAAAGAAATGTCAAAACAGTTAAACAAGAGCTTTGGTTCTGTCTTCACGTAGGAAGACACAAACAATCTCCCAGAAATACTAGGGGACCGAGGATCTAGTGTGAAAGAGGAACTGAAGGGAATCCACATTAGTCAGGAAATGGTGTTAGGTAAACTGTTGGGAATGAAGGCAGATAAATCCCCAGGGCCTGATGGTCTACATCCCAGAGTGCTCAAGAAGGTGGTCTTAGAAATCGTTGATGCATTGGTGATCATTTTCCAATGTTCTCTTGACTCTGGATCAGTTCCTGTGAACTGGAAGGTAGCCAATGTAACTCCACCTTTTAATAAAGGAGAGAGAGAGAAAACCTTACCATACAATCGGGGAGAGAGTTTATGTTAGTCTCTACTCTATATCAACTTGTCATACTGTTTGCTTACACACAGGCTTTCCAAGACGGATTGCTAGCTTACTAACCAAAAGGCAACGAGCACATATTTTCACTGTCATTATTCATCCAGAAATGTATCCCTCTCAGGTGCTCATCTGTTTTGGACAGAAAAAGAAATCAGGATCATCCCTCTACATTTATCATGTTGAGAATTTGAAAGAGTGTAGTGACAATGCAATAGTGAAACCAATTCAAAATAAGACCAAAATAATCAACTGTGGTGATTTCAAACATGAGATAGCCATCGAAAGCCATAGCATCATAGACTCATACAGGATTCAAACAGGCCCTTCAGCCTAACTTTTGCCCATGCCAACCAAGAAACCGCATCTACATTAGTCCCACCTGCCCGCATTTGGCCCCTATCTCTCTAAACCTTTCTTATCCACGTACATGTCTGTTAAATGGTGTTATAGTACCTGCCCCAACTATTCACTCTGGCCCTTCTTTGAAATTAGAGCACATAGTGTTGGGGGTAGTGTATTGACATGGATAGAGAACTGGTTGGAGACAGGAAGCAAAGAGTAGGAACTAACGGGTCCTTTCCAGAATGGCAGGCAGTGACTAATAGTGTGCCACAAGGCTCGGTGCTGGGACCCCAGTTATTTACGATATATATTAATGATTTAGACAAGGAAATTAAATGTGACATCTCCAAGTTTGCGGATGACACAAAGCTGGGAGGCAGTGTAAGCTGCGATGCGGATGCTATGAGGCTGCAGGGTGACTTGGATAGGTTGGGTGAGTAGGCAGAAGCATGGCCGATGCAGTGTAATGTGGATATATGTGAGGTTATCCACTTTGGTGGCAAGAACAAGAAGGCAGATTATTATCTAAATGGTGTCAGATTAGGAAAAGGGGAGGTGCAACGAGACATGGGTGTGCTTGTACATCAGTCACTGAAAGTAAGCATGCAGGTACAACAGGCAGTGAAGAAAACGTATGGCATGTTGGCCTTCATTGCGTGAGGATTTGAGCTTAGGAGCAACAAGGAGGTCCTACTGCAGTTGCACAGGGCCCTGGTGAGACCGCACCTGAAGTACTGTGAGCAAATGTTGGTCTCCTAATTTGAGGAAGGACATGATTGCTATTGAGGGAGTGCAGTGTAAGTTTAGCAGGTTAATTCCTGGGATGGCGGGATTGACATGTGATGAAATAATGGGTCGACTGGGCTTGTACTCACTGGAATTTAGAAGGATGAGATGGAATTTTATAGAAACGTGTAACATTCTTAAAGAATTGGACAGGCTAGATCCAGGAAAAATGGTCCCGATGTTGGGGGAGTCCAGAACCAGGGGTCACGGTTTTAGAATAAGGGATAGGCCATATGGACTGAGATGACGAAAATATTTTTCACCCAGAGAGTTGTGAATCTGTGGGATTCTCTGCCACAGAAGGCAGTGGAGGCCAATTCACTGGATGTTTTCAAGAGGAAGTTAGATTTAGGTCTTGGGACTAAAGTAATCAAGAGATATGGGGAAAAAGCAGGAACGGGGTACTGATTTTAGATGATTTTAGATGATCAACCATGATCATATTGAATGGCGGTGCTGGCTCGAGGGGCCGAATGGCCTACTCCTGCACCTATTTTTCCATGTTTCTATGATGTGCTACAAAGATCATGTTTGCATGACTGATCTGCTGGAGGCATCTGCACTGTTCCCATATGAGGAGTTATGAAGATGTTACTGTCCCTTTAAAAGAACTGCTTTGATTACAGTCTCGATTTGGAGGATTCTAACAGTGAGACTGCCTTCTAAGTATCTATTTTTTCTTATCAAATTTGCTCACTGGTGCTTTACCTCATTTAGTTGTGAAATCTATTTCATGGCAGAGAGGATAATCACAAGGATTGCGGTGTCCTATTTAACAAATGCAAGGACATGAAATGTACGTCAGCTGAGCACCAGTGCCCCTGCAGTCTGCTGGAGAAGGTTATGGGGGGTTACAGTTCCATGCCCGGGTGCCGAGTCTTCACTGTGTGGGATGCTCAGACACTGTCACATGCAATCATTTTCCTTGCTGTTGCTTAAAGAGAGTGTCACTGCTGCTGCTTGTGCAGAGCTAAGTATAAACTCGTGTCGTTTGGAGCTTTGCATCGGAAATGTTTCCATTGCCAACGTGACTGTGAAATCAATTGATGTGGGAAGCATAACCGTTATTCAGGACTTTAAATATTTTACCCTGTATTTTTATTTGGTGAGAGACCACAGCTGGACTCGGTGCTTTTTCAGCAATACATCGAGTGATGGATCGCAGTCGCCTGCTCTCCGTACCAGGGTATGTAGCATTGTCTTCTTCTTGAGCTTTGCTTTTGCATTCTTTTATCAATTAGTATTCAGTTCATGGGAATTATTCTGTCTTCTTTCATTCTGAACAACATCAATATTGTGTTAACTGAACTAAAATGATGTTTTAACTAACTAATGATGAACTCGATCCAGAACCTTGATTCGTAAGAGTGCCAGAGATACACACATCTCCTTGCTCTCATCAATCAAAGCACACAATTAAGCAGATTCTATTGTCCTTGTAAGCTACGTAAAATATTGGGCTCCTGGACACAGTGTGAGTCACCAGAGAGTAACTGCAATTTCAATGTGAATTCACACATTACGTTAATCAGTAAGAGCAGAGTATATACTATTTATAATTGTGACCTGGACCCCAAAATAGATTTGCTGTTTTTAACTGGGATTGGTGTATTTTTGCATTTGTGTTCCACTGGGATGTTAACTAAAGTTACTCTCTTTTAAACAAATCGATTGGTACCCTGTAATGCCCGTCTCGGATTGAGAGCAATGTTGAAGCCTGATTTCTCGGTGCCCTTTATTGACAGAAACGCGATACAAAATTTTTAAAACAAAGTATTGTTTATTCTGAAGATAGACGCAAAATGCTGGAGTAACTCAGGCAGCATCTCTGGAGAGGAGGAATGTGTAATGTTTCGTGTCGAGAACCTTCTTCAGGCGGCGAAAGGTCTTGACCTGAAACTTCACCTATTCCTTTTCTCCAGAGATGCCACCTGTCCCGCTGAGTTACTCCAGCATTTTGTGTCTATCCAGTGTAAACCAGCATCTGCAGTTCCTTCCTACACATATTGTTTATTGTGCATGACTTGAGATACCATGGTGCTTCTGAAATACTCAGTATGTCACTGTTTAGACTTGATTGCTCTCTCTGGCAAGAGGATTGGAGTATTATGGCTATTGAGGGTGGTTGGGTTCATTTTCCCCTTGTTTGGAGGGGGCTGAATATTGTGACCAGACTGAAGTATATAAAATTACGAGGGGAATAGACTGGGTAGATAGCAAAATTATATTTCCATTGGTATTGGGGTGTCAAAGATAAGAAGGCATAGGTTTATGTGAGAGATAGGAGGTTTAGATGGGATCTGAGGGAGAATTGTTTTCACACAGAGTGATTGTGGACTGAAGTATGCTGCCTAAAGATGTTGTAGATGCAGTTACCATCATGACGTATTGATGCAGGGATACAGATCAGCTAGAGAAATGGGCAGAGAAATGGAAGATAGAGATTAATCTGAGCAGGCACTTTGGGAGGTTGAATGTTGTGGGAAAGTATACAGGTCATGGCAAAATCTTCCCTGTTAATGTACCGAAGGATTTTGGCATCCGCCCCCAGCTCCCTGGAAGTAGCAACTCACGTAAATAAAGGCATATGGCATGTTTGATTTAATCAGTTGGAGCATTGAGTACAAGAATCAGAAAGTCATGGTGCAGCTTATTAGGCCTTTGTTTAGGCCGCAATTGGAATAGTGCGTGCAGTTCTGGTTGCCTCATTACAGGAAGGATGTGGAGGCTTTGGAGGGTGCAGAGAGTTTATTAGAATGCTGCCTGGATTAGAGGGTGTCAACTATGACAGGCTTGGATATTTTTCTCTGGCAAGTTGAAGGTTAATGGAAGACCTGATAGAAGTATATAAAATTATAAGAGGCATGAATAGGGGAGACTGTCAGAACCTTTTTCCCAGGGTGGAAATGTCAAAATCTAGATCACAGCTTTAAGATGAAAGGGGCAAAGTGTAAAGGAGAAGTGTGGGGCAGGTATTTTTTACACAGAACGGTGGGTGGTGGGTGCCTAGTTGCTCTTTCAGGAGAGATGGTGGAGGCAGGTGGAGATCGCATTTGTAACATTGTGAGTAATTTTGGGCCCCATATCTGAGGAAGGATGTGCTAGCTTTGGAGAGAGTCCAGAGGAGGTTTACAAGAATGATCCCAGGAATGAGGAGGTTAACTTATGATGAGCGTTTGACGGCACTTGACCTATATTTGCTGGAGTTTAAAAGAATGGGGGGGGCTCATTGAAACATGCAGAATAGTGAAAGGCTTGGGTGGAGTGGATGTGGAGAGGATTTTTTCACTGGCTGGAGAGTCTAGGACCAGAGGTCATAGCCTCAGAATTAAAGAACGTTCTTTTAGGAAGGAGATGAGGAGGAATTTCTTTAGTCAGATGGTGGTGAATCGGTGGAATTCTTTGCCACGGAAGACTGTGGAGGCAAAGTGAGTGGATATATTTAAGGCATGATAGTTTCTTGATTAGGACGCGTGTCAAAGGTTATGGGGAGAAGGCAAGAGAATGGGGTTAGGAGGGAGAGATAGATCAGCCAAGATTGAATGGTGGAGTAGACTGGATGGGCCGAGTGGCCTAATTCTACTCCTTTTCACTTATGATCTTATGATACGATAATGGTGTTTAAGAGGCTTTCGGTAAACAAATGTATAGCCATGGAATGGAAGAATATGTTCTGGTCAGACAAAGGGCCCATTCCTGTACTGTGGTTTTCTATATTCCATGACATTTCAAAAACATCTATGCAAGGTATTTGAATTGCCAAAGCATTTAGAGGCTACTGACCTAATGTGGGATAAATGTGATTTGAGTAGGTAGGTACAACATAGACATGCTGGGCTATAAGTTTATTTCTGTGTTGTACTCCTCTATAATTCTATGATTCCATGCGAGGACAATGAAAATGTTATGGGATTAATCAGATAAAGTGGATCAATTGGATCTTAGCATTCTAAGGCCAAACTTACATTGATTATATAAATATAAAAGGAATTCTTGCATATATGCAGCATTTTTTAATTGCTCAGTTTATTCCATAGCCAACAAAGATGTTTTGCAAAGAAAACAGCTGCCAATTTACGCACAGAAACATTTTACAACAGTAACTTAGTGAGCACATTTTTCTCTAAGTGATGCTGATGCAGAGATTAAGAAAAGATCTAAATAGAAGCTACATATTTCTTTGGTGCCTGGAAATGCTTTGTGACCTTAGTTTTGTGACCTTAGTTTAATATGTCATTTAGTAGTATGGTTCTCGTTAGGGTAGGTAGAACAGGCCATTTTTTAATTTTAAATGTATAAACAGATGTAATTAGCCCTGTTATACTATGCATTGATAGTTAACTTGCAATGTGGCAGCCTCCGTTACTTTAATAGTTGCTGCCTTATAATACCAGAGACCCCGGTTCAATCCTGACAACGGGTGCTGTCTGTACAGAGTGTGCACGTTCTCTATATGACCGTTTGGGATTTTTCCAGGTGTTCCGGTTTCCTCCTAAAATCCAAAGATGTACAGATGTTTAGGTTAATTGGCTTCAATAAATTGTACTTAATGTGTGGGATAGTGCTTGTGTACGGGGTGATCATTGGTCAACATGGACTTGGTGGGCCGAAGGGCCTGATTCCGCACTATATCTGTACACTAAACTAAAAGGATAAATTTTAAACTTTTGCAAAAGAACATGTAGTGATAGTGTTTACCTCAATTATAGTGTTTACATCAGATAACGTAAGCTGGAGAGAATAAAGCACACAGCACCTTCCACCTGGCCTATTGGGAAGAACAGATTTGAAAGATTAAATTGTGCATTTACACTCTGTGCTTTTCCACGGCCAACCCAACACAGAACGGGGAAGCTATATGCAAAATACAAAATACAGAATAAAATCCTCACTATTTAATAAAGGTCGTCCATACAATTAATACAATAAAAATAACACTCATGAATAAAACATAGAATACTGCATATGAACAAACACTGAAAACCCAGGGGAGTGCTGTATAATATGGAATAATTCAATAGGCTTGCTTAAAATATTATTTTGTGAATCATGTGGTGTTGTTCTGCACAAACAGTATTCCCAGCAGCTCTGATCGACACTTTTATGAGCATTATCCACATGACATTCAGGTCCCTCATTGTATTCATATTAGAAAATAAATGACATTATTGATATTGAAAAGATATTGTGAAATCTGTCATAAATCTGCTCCGTCTTCAGGGTTGTTCTCTAAATATACAAGTATAACTAGGCTAAGTGGGACCCGTTGGGTCCCATGTTCACACGGGAGGGCTGGTCCACAACGCAATATTCCACCTCTCCACCAATTCCAATATTGGTGGCCAGTGGGGGGGGGGGCTTTCTGGAACACTAGCATGGGTGTTGTGGGTCAAAGGGACTGGTTTCCAGAGGGCTAGTATGTACATTGTGGGCCGAATGGATTCTTGGGCTGGCAGCTCAGTCAAGCCTGGTGGGCTGGAAGCTCAGTCACTCAGGCCGGGTGGGCTGACAGCTCAGTCACTCAGGCCTGGTGGCAGCTGGCAGCTCAGTCACTCAGTGCTGGTGGTCTGGCAGCTCAGTCACTCAGTGCTGGTGGGCTGGCAGCTCAGTCACTCAGGGCTGGTGGGCTGGCAGTTCACTCACAGCTATTCCTTGAAATTCCATTTCAAGCAGGGTGCAGGCCACCACATTCAATTTCACAGCATTTCAAGCAGAGTGCAAGCCACCACATTCAATTTCACAGCATTTCAAACAAAGTGCAGACCACCACATTCAATTTCATAGCTTTTCAAGCAGAGTGCAGGCCACCAAATTGCCAAACAACTGGCATTGTCATTAAGGGCTAACAAATAATTTATTGCAAGTACATTGCAGACTCACAGTTCGGTTGATTCACAGCTTAAAAAGACAGTTGTGGCCTGTTCCTCACGATCTTCCAGAGTGACTGACACGTTCAGACATCTGGGGTTTTGTACTCCTGCCTCCCCCCCACCCGGAAGGGGCGCTACCTTCATTGTGGTGATTGACAGGCAAGAGAACCAATCGGCTGATCTCAAGATTTTTTAAACACTCATAACTTTTTTATTTTTCATCCTCAGAGATATCTCAGTGGAGGAGGACCGTGAGTAAGATGGCCAAAAATCATAGCGATATAGGGTAGCGTTTTTTCTAAAATCAATATACAGAGCAGATAGGAAATGGTCAAGATGAGACTTTTAGTTATATAGATGTCTAAAAATTGAAAGAAATATCTGGGTTTATGTAGATAGACACAAGATACTGGAGTAACTCAGGAGAGAAGGAATGGGTGACGTTTCAGGTCGAGACTGCCATTGTGGTAGAGAATTCCACAGATTCACATCTCTGGGTGAAAAAGTTTTTCCTCATCTCGGTCCTATATGACCTATCCCTTGTTCTTAAGAAGGAACTGCAGATGCTGGAAAAATCGAAGGTAGACAAAAATGCTGGAGATACTCAACGGATGAGGCAGCATCTATGGAGCGAAGGAATAGGTGACATTTCGAGTCTGAAGAAGGGTCTCAGCCCGAAACGTCACCTCTTCCTTCGCTCCATAGATGCTCCCTCACCCTCTGAGTTTCTCCAGCATTTTTGTCTACCCCTTATTCTTAAACTGTGACCCCTGGTTCTTGACTTTTTCTTCCTTCTATCCAGAGATGCTGCCTGTTCCGCTGCGTTACTCCAGCGTTTTGTGTCTCTCTTTGGTGTAAACCAGCATCTGCAGTTACTTCCTACACAGATGAAACGGAGGTTCGCTTGCGTCTCTTCACACCTCATCCGCATTTGATGTATCTCAATGTGGCCTCATTTACATCAGCAAGATTAAGTATAGACTAAGTGACTGTCTCACCGAACACTTGTTCTCTGACTGTCGAGGTCTGCTGGATCTCTCAGTTGTAAACCATGCTAACTCCCTTTCCCATTCCCATATTGAACTTTCTGTCCTGGGGCTCCTCCATTGCCAAAGAGTTGCCACACGCCAACTGGCGGAACAGCACCTCAAATTCCGCATGGATAGCTTACAACCCAATGTATGAACATTGAATTCTCCAATTTCAAATAATACTCCCCACTTCCTCGCTTTCTTGTATGTCATCCCACATACTCATGCACACCCATTTCTCCCACTATCTCTCACCTTGCCAGTCACCTTGCGCCTTTTCCTTCCTTTGTACATTCTTCTCCCATCTCATTTCCCTATTGGCCGTCATCTTTCCCCTCCACCCCATCTCCTCCTACCTATATCCCTCTGGCTTTACATTTCTTTCCACTTGTCTCCTTATCTGACACCCTTTAATCTCATTTTGCACCTCGAACCTTTGACACTTCCTCCACCCATCTGCGAATTTTAAAAAACCTCCACTCCCCTGTATCCACCTATATCACTGACCTGCCCCATCTTTCTTTTCCAGCATTCACTGAAGAATGGCCCTGACCCGAAACATCACCTATCCATTTCCTCCGCAGATGTTGCCTGACCCACTGAGTTACTCTTGCACGTTGTGTTTTACTCACGCTTCTTACAACGTTTGCCTGTAGTTCAAGAATGAAATAAAACTGATACTCACTCTGACCAATGTTATCTCTCCCCAAATGACACTTATTCATTCTATTTAAAGTTGCCTTCCATGTGGATTCTGCTGTCTGCATCTTACGTATTATGATTTCTTCAAGGAGATTAGTTTTGTTCCCCAAAATGTTGGTGTCTTTTGTTTCCTCCTTGGAATGCCTTTGCCATTTTTTCCAGCTGTCTGGGCTGAAGAGATGAGCCATCAAGTGTGCTTACATTGCAACAAACTCATTAACCCCAGCACCTGCATACCTGCTATTTCCCTCAGGCTGTTACTGTACTTCTTAATCATATTGTCTCTTTACATGTTGCATTATCATTTCCACAACGTTGCGCTATCGTTTACCCACACCCTTTCAGACGGTAAGCAATGGAATGGTTGAAACCAGCGGCAGCAAGAAGTGTCGTTCAGAGTTTCAGCAGCGGGTAGACAGAGGCAGAGTCAATAACATGCAGTCAATCACAGTGTGGATGCAGGTGGTCTTTTGACAAAGAGAATCGGGGCCAAATACGATGGTGGAAAGTTCACAATTAGCCTCAGTCCGAGACAGTGACATGCGATGAGCATGGAATTGAAAACAGCCTAATGAAGTTCATATGGTCATAAATGGTAGGAGTAGAATTAGGCCATTCGGCCCATCAAGTCTACTCCGCCATTCAATCATGGCTGATCTATTTCTCCCTCCTAACCCCATTCTCCTGCATTCTCCCCATAACCCCTGACACGCACACTAATCAAGAATCTACAGTATCTCTGCCTTAAAAATATCCACTGACTTGGCCTCCACAGCCTTCTGTGGCAAATAATTCCACAGATTCACCACCCTCTGACTAAAGAAATTTCTCCTCATCTCATTCCTAAAAGAACATCCTTTAATTCTGAGGCTATGGCCTCCTCTAGTGCTAGACTCTCCCACTAGTGGAAACATCCTCTCCACATCCACTCTATACAAGCCTTTCACTATTATGTCTGTTTCAATGAGATCCCCTCCTCATTCTTCTAAACTCCAGTGAGTACAGGCCCAGTGCTGACAAACACTCATCATAGGTTAACCTACTCATTCCTGGGATCATTCTTGTAAACTGGACCCTCTCCGAAGCCAGCATATCTTCCTTAGATGTGCAAGGCATTTTTTGGTCATTTTGTTTTTTTTGGTAAGTTACTTACTTTCGGTATGTTTGGTATTTTGTTTGAAAATGTTCCCTTATGATACCATCAGACATCTGCCATGTTGCCCATGTAAATAGGATCATATCAGAACTGAGAACATTCGACAGTTATTATCTTTGCAGTTCACTCCATGGAAGGGTTAGAGAAGAAAATGTCAATTTGCTAGGTTACTTGTTTTCCAAAGAGATCCTTTTGGATAGAAACATAGAACATCTTAGGCCATTTGACCGCCATTCAAATAAATGGCTGATCATCCAACTCAGTATGTACCATGGCTGATCCCCTTAAGGCTAGGGCCACATCTACTCTCTTAAATATAGCCAATGAACTGGCTACCCTCTTTATGAATTCACCACTTGCCCCTTGATCCTATTGCATCCTTAAGCTGTGACCCCTTGTCCAATTCACCCCTCTGCATCCCTGCAGTAAGTTTCTATATCCCCTCTCAAACCTTTTGCATTTATTTTTGGCAGACGGCAGCTTTTCAGTTGTGGATTATCTGCAATTACCTTTCATTTATATCGTTGGTCCTCCACTTCAGAGAAAGCAGATGTCAGATGCAGAGAACACAATGTCTCTATTCCACAAGAAGATCAGCGCAGATATTTTCCGCAGAAATTTTACTTCTGGTCTGCTGTACAGCTGAAGTGGCTTCTAAATGAAACAGGAAATGAAGCATTGTAGAGTCAGCCAGCACAGAAACAAGCCCTGCAGCCCAACTTGTCCTTGCCAACCAAGATGCCCAATCTACATTAGTCCCACCTGTCCACATTTGGCACATTTTCCTCGAAACCTTTCCTATCCAAGTACTTGTACAAATATCTTTTAAATGCTGTTATGGAATCTGCCTCAACTACCTTTCTGGCAGCTCGTTCCACATATTCACAACAATTTGTGTGAAAATGTTACCCCCCAGGTTCGTATTAAATCCATTCTTTCTCACCATAAACCTCTTGGTTCTTGATTCCCCTACTTTGGGTAAAAGCAAAATTATTAATTATCATTTGGAACAGCAGATTTCCACAAACCCCACACCCTTTCACATGGTAACCAATCAAATGGATTCCCCTCTTCTGTTGAAAGAGGGTCTGATTCTGTGTTGTGCAACTCTTGTGAATGTGACAATAAACTTGCATATAAAGTCTACAGAGGCAGATCTCTTATTCCTAACATTGCTGGAAGTTAGCACTAATCCTTCCATAAACCCATACAATGCAAACAGTTGTATTAACCATCAGGAGTTAAACACTGAACCCATTTGCTCTCCTGCCATTTGCACTTGAGATGAACTCTAGATGAATGGAGCTGGGATTTGGCTCACTCTGTTTGAAATCCTGGAGAGATATTAATTTTCAATGTCATTGAAGAGGATATTCACCCAACAGGCTTGTGTAGCTGTCTGCACAGTGACAGATATTTCTGTTTACAATCCACCGAAAACGAATGTTGAAGATTACCAGTAAACACAGATGGAGGCAAAATTGTTGGGCAACTGCTAGTGTGAGTTTTCTCCAGGTGCTCCTGTTTCCTCCCACATACAGGTTTGTAGGCTAATTGGCATTGGTAAAATAGTAAATTGTCCCTAGTGTGTAGGATAGTGCTAGTGCGTGGGGATCGCTGGTCAGTGTGGACTCAGTGGGCCGAAGGGCCCGTTTCTGTGCTATATCTCTAAACTAAACTAAACTGAACTAAATTAAACTAAACTAAACTAAACAAGACTGATGTGGAGCTATTACCAGACCGTCACTGCAAAATAATGTTTGATTTGAATTCAATCAGAATCAATTAGTTTCAGAGAACAAAAGAACAGAATATCAAAGCTGAGGTGAGATCAGGCCAGTATTTGATTGTCGTAAAATCAGTCAATGGAAATCAAAAGGAAAGCAGTCTGCAGCTACAGCTGACAGAACAGAAGACACTTGCACTTGGTAGAGGACAATCACACCAGTCCCAGAATATACCTGCAGGAGGTCTGTACAGCAGTGTCGACACCCAACCATGTTCAGCTGCTTCTCTTAAGTCATGCAGCAAGGTTGACAATGTTCAGACTGTGAGAAAGAAAACAACAACTATGTATAGGAATACAGTCTGCAGTTTTATTGGTGACCGGTAGCGTGGGTTTTCTCCAGGAGCTCTGGTTTCCTCCCACACTCCAAAGAGTGTAGGAAGGAACTGCAGATGATGGTTTATGTCGAAGATAGACATAAAATACTGGAGTAACTCAGCGGGCCAGGCAGCATCTCTGGATAGAAGGAATGGGTGACATTCCTTCTGTCCAGAGATGCTGCCTATCCTGCTGAGTTACTCCGGCATTTTGTGAATAACTATGAACTAGTTTAGTTTAGAGATACAACGTGGAAACAGGCCCTTCGGCCCACCGAGTCTGCACCGATCAGCGATCCCTGCACAATAACCCTATTTGTCACACACTAGGAACAACTTACTTTTCTACAAAGCAACCTAACCCACAAATCTCTACGACTTTGGAGTGTGGGCGGAAACCGAAGATCGCGGAGAAAACCCATGCAAGTCACGAGGAAAACGTAAATCTTCGTACAGACAAGCACCCGTAGTCAGGATCGAACCCGGGTCTCTGGTGCTGTAAGGCAGTAGCTCTACTGCTACGCCACCATGCCACCCTGGAAAATCTGAAACAAAAATAGAAAATGGTAGAAACACTCAGCGGCTCAAGCAGCATCTGTGGACAGGCACGGAACTCGCTATCAAAATATGGAGGGGGCCGGGGAACAGGGGGGGGCCACAATTTATTTGCGGCCGCGCGTGCATGCGCACACTCACACACACATGCGCGAGGCTTCGGTGGCTCAATCCAGCGCTAAATGCAACTTAACTCTGCCTGTCTCGCTGGGTTAACCTACAAGCCCTGACTGGACTGACGGGATACCAGCGCTGCTTCTATGCGCTGGCCATATTTCCCGCAAGCCCAGGCAGGTTAACCTGGCGGGACAAGCAGAGTTGAGCTGGGTTAGAGCTGCTTCTCTACACTGGCTGTGGGCTTGGGGGTACAGCTCCCGTCTGACTCCCGACCTCTCTGGCCACCTGTTGTGGGGTGTGGGGGGGGGGGATACTCGGGTGGGGACGGGACCGGCCCGGGGACGGGACTCGATCCTGGCTGCGGATGAGGCACAGGTCTGTGCCACGTCTCCCTCCTCCAATCACCACACTGAATCCTCAGTCCCCCCCCCCCCACTCCTCCCTCCTCCAATCATCGCGCTGAATCATCATGTCCCGCCCCCATTGCCTGCTGACTGACGTCTCTCTTGTCCAATTGGCGCCCTCGATCAGCAGTCCCATCTCCACTGTCTAGCGGAAAGCAGAGATTTATTAAAATCCAGATGACAAAAACTTGGGTGGGGATGTCTCCCCCCTCTCAAAACATGGGGGGGACGTGGACGTGTCCCCTCTGCCCCCCCCGGGTTTTCCGCCCCTGTCTGTGGGAAGGACAGCATCTGTGTTTAGCACTAATCCTTCCACATATTCATACAATGCAAACAGTTTTATTAACCATCAGGAGTTAAACACTGAACCCATTTGCTCTCCTGCCATTTGCACTTGAGATGAACTCCAGATGAATGGAGCTGGGATTTGGCTCACTCTGTTTGAAATCCTGGAGAGATATTAATTTTCAATGTCATTGAAGAGGATATTCACCCAACAGGCTTGTGTAGCTGTCTGCACAGTGACAGATATTTCTGTTTACAATCCACCGAGAACAAATGTTGAAGATTACCAGTAAACATAGATGGAGGCAAAATTGTTGGGCAACTGCTAGTGTGAGTTTTCTCCAGATGCTCCAGTTTCAATTCTGAGTTAGCAATTCAGGATATAGTTTTGTTATCACACAGTGTCCTTGACCTGAAATATTAACTGTAACTTATTGGAGCAAAGTATCATCCACCACACACAACCGGTAGGCAACAATCATGTCCAAAATGAGAGAGCTTAAGCAATTCCCACAAGCATTCAATAACATTGTTATCATCAAATTCCACGTCACCAGCACCCCAGGGCCCTCAGTTGATTAAGAGTTTAACTGACACACCACACAGATGTTGCAAACACAAGGGATGAGCAGCAGTTGGGTATTGATGCAGCCAGTGACACTCTTCGTCACACCCTATTTATTATCTGTACATGATCAGGAGCACATCAGAAGCATTATGGGGTACTCTCCACTTGCCTAAACGAGGGCAGATCTAATCATGGTCAAACCGTGACACTATCCAGGTCAAAGCAGCAACTTCATTGCATCCACTGTTTTGAATATCTCTTCCCTAAGAGATGCACAGCATGGGCAAAAGACAGTGACTCATCAAGGTCTTATTCAGCGTACACTGAATACCAATGACTTACACCATGTACAAGACCAAAGCCAACAGGTACAGGAGAAAACCGATGATTGTGTGGTTATCTTGGAGATCCATGTCAACCTACATCTGCAGTTACTGCCTACACATAAAGTATCATGATTATTCTGTTATTAATGTCCATTATACCAAATGAATTCATTTGATCTCCAATAAGTATTTTGTAGATAAATGAAGAAGCTATTCTTATACAGCAAGAACGCACAAAAACAATGAGAATTGCTTTCAATTGTGTTTCAGGAATATGCATTGGTCAATGTGTAGGAAGGAATTACAGATGCTGGTTTAAACCAAAGATAGACCCAAAAAGCTGGAGTAACTCAGTGTGTCAGGCAGCATCTCTGGAGACAAGGAATGGGTGAGTTTTTGGGTCAAGACCAAAAGAGGAGTTGTTGCTCAAGTTTACAATAGAGCATTGTACGACAGAGAGCTCAGAGCGGGATGAGATGGGAGGATAGTGTTGCCTAGGCAACCATAGGAGTCAATGGGCTTGAGCGAGATATTGTTTAGGTGCTACCCCCCCAGCAATGAATGTAGAGGAGGAAGGATAGAGAGGAACATGCAAAAGTGAGGAAAGCACAGACATTAGAGGTGATGAAATGTTTCACTTCTAGACAAGAACGTGAAATGGCACAGATGCAATTATCAATGTATTGGTAAAAAGGTGAGAAAAGGAAACATTGGTTTGGATGAGGCATTACACATATTCTATGAACTACTGGGAACAATAAGAATTTCCACTGAAGCTCCTCTTGTTTGAGGGAGTGCATAAAATATCTGAAGCCTGAACAAGGGTCTCAACCCAAAACATCACCCCGAGAGGTATTGGTGTTTTAGTGATGCTGCCTGTCCCGCTGAGTTACTCCAGCATTTTGTGTCTATCTTCGGTGTAAACCAGCATCTGCAGTTATTGCCTACACATAAAGTATCATGATTATTCTGTTATTAATGTCCATTATACCGAATGAATTAATTTGATTTCCAATAAATATTTTATAGATAAATGAAGAAGCTATTCTTACACAGCAAGAACCCACAAAAACAATGAGAATTGCTTTCAATTGTGTTTCAGGAATATGCATTGATCAATGTGCAAGAAGGAACTGCAGATGCTGGTTTAAACCAAAGATAGATACAAAAAGCTGGAGTAACTCAACGGCTCAGATGCTCTCCAGAGAAAATGAATAGGTGACATTTTGGGTCAAGACCCTTCTTCAGACTCTGTTCAATAACTGTTGTGGATCTACAACAGCTGAGTTGCTAATGGCAGATAAGGAGTTGACTGTAAGTGTCTTTGGAAACACTGCACCATCCAAATGCACAGCACTAACTCTGTAATACACTGTACTATCAGTCTAAATGGTGTTTACTCACATCTGCGTGAGAGCTTTAACCCACTATTTTAAAGTTCAGTTACAAAACTGTCCAAAGTAAGCCACGCTGATGTATAGCACACAGATAAATCACAGAGCAGAAACCTAGCTCTCTCCCAAAGGAAATGCAAAGATGTGGCCATCTGTGTTGCCTTCCTTGTACATTAGCTCAGGGCAGTTTAATGTCCCTCTATGAAACTCCTCTGTTGCTACTCCATTTATTTTAAGTATTTCTACATTCACACACACTGTCCTACATTCAGATTGGCTAGCCTTACTGAGACTATTTTTATCTTATCAGAGAAATATCTCTGTGCCTGGTGCACACTCTCTGCAGTTTAAGGAAATAGTAATATAAGAAATTACTAGCAACATTCGTAAACTGATGACCTTGGGGGAGAAGGTATGAAGTGTGCTGGTATTAATAGTCCAATCACTACAATATTATACGCAACTGATGAATCTGAGTAGATAGTTCATGTTATCCTCTGACCTCCAGTGATGTTAGAACCAAGTCCAATTATATATACTCTTAGCAGAGTTTTCTGACATTCTGATAGCTTTCACATTGTGTCTGAGCTTGGTGTTCTGTCTGGTTGTATTATTGGTCACTCATCAAGACCTATTGATTATTGAACTTCAGGTCAACTTTGCAAACTACCCCCCTTCTTTCAGGTTTGGCCGTATCACCCTGCTGCGGTCCATGGAATTGTGACTGAAATAGCACATCAGTAAACATTGTAATTGCCCATCTGTGGAGCCGCACTGCCCTCAAACTCCCCAGGACTCTTCCCCCTCATGCTCATCTAACCAACCTCCAAACTAACCCCCACCAACCACCCCGGGGTAGTGTACTCCCTGTCCCCCAACTACTTCCAGACACTCCCCAGGAGGGCGGCACGATAGCGTTGCGTTAGAGCCTTTGCATCACAGCGCCAGAGACCCAAGTTCGATCCTGACTACACATGCTGCCTGTGTGGAGTTTGTACATTCTCCCTGTCACTACATGGGATTCCTCCGGGTGCTTTGGTTTCCTGTCACGCCCCAAAGAGGAGCAGGTTTGCAGCTTAATTGGTTTTTGCAGATTGCCCCAAGTGTGTAGGGAGTGGATGCGAAAGTGGGATAACTTAGAATGTGTGACTGGTGACTGATGGACTCAGTGGGCTGAGGGGCCTGTTTGCATGTAGTATCTATAAAGTAGACACTCTCACCCAAACTCCCCTAACTGCCCAGTGCACTGCCCCTTGTAGTATCTATAAAATAGACACTCTGACCCAAACTACCCCAACTGCCCCAGCGCGCTGCTCCTCAACACCAGTGCCCTGTGACCCAGCCAGTCTTCCCAGGGCACTCCCTGACTTTCCAAACCCCCTCAGGTCTCTGTCCCCACTCTCCTCCAAGCACAGCAAGACACTGCCTCCCACTCCCATCCTTCCTAGAGTAGATAGATATAGATATAGATATGCCATTTATTGTCACTATACATGTACAATGAGATTAAAAGCAGCTCGTACTCAGTGCATACATATAATTTAGTACAAAAAACAAGAAACAGAAAACAAAAATAAAAGGGAGAGAGGGGGGGGGGGGGATAGGTGCACAATTCTGCGGCGCTATATACATATCTATAAAGGCAAAATGGTGAAGGATGAATAGGTAGTATTCTTAGGCAGATGTTTAAAGATTATATTAAATATTAAAAATGTTTTTAAAAAATATTAAAAATTACAGTTACAATACACAATACAGTTCCAAATTTCAGTACGTGGATAGAATAGATGGAAGTCCAGGTGTTGGGCTGTGAAGTCAGTGCATGTGTGAATTAAGAGTAGTGATGACTTTCGGAAAACAACTATTCCTGAGTCTATTTGTCTTAGATTTGATGCACCTATAGCGCCTTCCAGAGGGCAGCAGGTCGAGTACGGTCCCTACGCAACCCCCTGCTTCACAGGCGTTCCCTCCCACTCTATACCGTCTACCAAGCTCACTGACGCCCCCTCTTCTACCCTCCCGGCATTTCACTCTCCTCCACGCCCTCTCTCCTCAAGCTCTCCAGCTTGCTATCTACATTCTGACATCTCCATTCAACTGATCATTGCCTGATGCAAATTGGTGGCTTTTTTCTAAACATTCGGTGGCCCAACAAAAGGTTATGTCCCTCCACTTTGTAAACCACTGGTGAAGAGAACCAACATTTGATGAGAGATGTAAGTTTTAAGGAGAAAAGGAAAGTTGATTGTGTTGAGGAAAGGAATTCCAGAGCATAAGGTCTTGATAGGTAAAGCCAGTCGTGCTAGTGGCAGAACAAATTAATTCAGACTTGATCATAAGCCAGAAGGGAAAGAGTCCCTATATTGGGGGGTTGTAGTGTTGGATGATGTTACAGAGAAGGAATTTATGGGACTACATAGGGATTTGAAAGCAAGCGATCAATTTTAAAATTGAGCCTTAAAGAACCACAGGGAGGATGAGTAAAAGGAACTCAGTGCAAATGTGGACGCAGGCACCCAAGCTTTACGTCCTCAAGTCTATGCAGAATAAAGGAAGGAGTGGTGAGGTGGAAGAACAGTAGTCAAGTGTTTGAAAACGTCTGCAGAAGACACCTATAGAATCTGTAGAAGAGAATTCTACTACTATTGGAATGGAGTCTGAAGAAGGGTCTCCACCAAAATATCACCCATCCCTTCTCTCCAGAGATGCTGCCTGTCCCGTTCAAAACATTGCATATTACTTCTCTCCAGAGATGCTGCCTGTGGAGTTACTCCAGCATTTTGTGTCTATCTTCACCATCGTCTTCAGTTCCTTCCTAACATTTTGTTTGCTCCGCTGTGATTAAAAAATGAACTAGATATCATACTCTGGTTTTTGCAGCAGAATTTCCTTTAAAAAAAACCACTTAATTAGATTTTCAAGTAATGCTTGCATCAGGTACCGTCCCTTGGTAAAGGATTCTATAAATAGCATTCTGCTCATGTGCATTTCTGTGATCAAATATAATTAATCACTTGTTCAATGATTCAAGCTAAACAGAATCACAGCACTTATACAAAATCTGCACTTACTCACAAATGATTATGCAGCTATATTCTGCTGCTGTCTTCAAGTGACATTTGGCAATAGTTTGATTAAATATAATGTGCCAACAATTAAGACCCGGATAGCTAAAGGTCATGGATTAGTGTGGGTACATGGTAAAGACAAGTTGCCATTCAAGTAATGTTCTATTTCACTTTAACTGATCTGTGATGATTCCATTTACATTCCAGATCGGTAGCAATCAGGTTAGTTCTCGTTAATTGTACACAAATTGCAGGCAATATATTCACTTCAGCATGCATGAATGAGCTGGAGCTGTCACCGTGGCTTCTTCTGTCAAATCTTCATTACGCAGGTTCAGTTTCAGCCGAGCAAACCACACCTGTTGTTTTGCGCAAATGGGTCTGTATTAAACTCAGAAGATCATTGATGACATGACATTGAACACTGGCTCAGTGGTTTAGTTGTAGAGTTGCTGCCTTACAGTGCCAGAGACCCATGTTCGATCCTGATTACGGGTGCTGCCTGTATGGAGTTTGTGTGTTCTCCCCGTGACCTGTGTGGGTTTTCTCAGTGATCTCTGGTTTGTAGGTTAATCGGTTTCGGTAACATTGTAAATTGTCCCTAGTGTGTGCACGATAGCTTTGTCAGGTGGGCCTAAGGGCCTGTTTGCACGCTGTATCTCTAAACTAAACTAAACTAAACTAAAACATATTTTTGAACGATTGATGAATTTAAGTTTGTGGGGAACTGGCACAAAACAGTAAAGGGGCAGATCAGCCACTACCTTATTGTCTGGCAGAACATGGGCTATCCCTACATCTGCTCCTAGTCTATTGTACACGTGTGTTCTTGTATAAGCTTGGCATGATGCACAAGGGTCCATTTGGCCCATCAAGTCCATGCTAGTTCCTTTTGGCCCATTCCATCTTATTTCTGAGTTTCCTGATCTCATTCTCTCTCATACTCATCAACTCTGCCATGATTCCTCTCACTATTACCTGATACAAAGGGGTAATTTAACCCGCGAGCACCTCTTCAGAATGTGTGAGGAAACTGGAACATACAGCGTAAACTCATGTGTTTGTGGAGCGGAGAGGCAAATGTGCAGTCAACACTTCAGGTTAAGAGCAGATGTTAGATTCATGGGAGCTGTTTTTGGAAGGGAGGATGCTCCACGAACTGCAGTGCATCTTGGACAATAGAGCTCACCCCCTCCATGACACACTAGTCAACCTTCGGCAACAGACTGGTTCCACCAAGATGCAGTACAGAATGCCACAGGAGATCCTTCTTCCCTGTGGCTATCAAACTGTAAACTGCTCCCCCTTCTGTCATGGGTTAGACCGACTCCCCTCCCCAAATCTTTACACATCCCCAATCCTTTCCACTCGTCACTTTAATTTCATGTTTCATGTATTTTGTGTTTTGTCTGTTGGCAGATCAATTTCGCTCCTGGGATAAATAAAGTTCAATTGTATCTTATCGTTTAGTTTAGTTTAGAGATACAGTGTGGAAACAGCCCCATCGGCCCACCGAGTCCATATTGACCAGCGATCCCCGTACACTAGCACCATCTTACACACTGGGGATAATTTGTCTACCAAAGACAATTAACCTACAAACCTGCACGTCTTTGGAATGTGTGAGGTAAATGAGACACCCAGAGAAAACCCACGCAGGTCACGGGGAAAACGGACAAACACCGTACAGACAGCACCCGTAGTCAGGATTGAATCTTGGTCTCTGGTACTGTAAGGTAGCAACTCTACCGATGTGTCACTGTGCCATCTAAAGTGTTGTGAGACAGAGCACTGGTAGCTGTATCACTGTGTGGAAGGTATAGAATTCTTTACAACAGACAATAAGAATCACTGGTTTATTCTGTTACAACCCCTCACAGTGTGAATGAATCTATGCTTCTAGCCCATTAAAAGTAAAGCATATTGGATGAAATAGGAAGTCAATGGTCAATTAGAATACTTTGCACTGATGCTAAATTCTAACATGATAATTCAAGCACTGTAGAATAGAAAGGAACATAAATTTGATTGATATTTTACAGACTGAATGAGAAAGGAAATTGCACTACTAATAAATTAGTTATTCCATTTTAGTGTGTGAACAAGGTACAGGTTAACGCTGTGATTATAATTTTCAGATCTGTTCTTATCTAAAGTGAACAGAGTTGTAATAATTCTATCTGTACAGATGACCAATTCCATTATTGAAAAGATCCAAGAAAATAAAATGGATCAAAACCAGCTTGTACATAGAGATAAATATTCACAAACACCACAACTAAAGATAGAAACACTAATCTGACAGTGGAGTGTGAGGAGGGAAGAATAGAAAGTCAGTGAGAGAGAGCAACTGAAAATAGGCAATGGATGTGGAGAGACATCATGAATGATTGTAGACTTTGTGAGTCAAGTTGGAGGAAGGATGGTACAGTTGTGCAGGAGTTGCAGCTTCATTAACCCAGGTTCGATCCTGGCCACAGGTGCTGTGTGATATCGGCAGACATTTCCTGTGACCGTGTTTCCTATGGCGTTTCCTCCACACCAAACACATGGTTTATTGGCCAGTAAATCATCTGTGTTGAGCAGTAAATGGTGGAATCTGGGAGACTTGGTATGGTACTTTATTTGTCCCATGTACGGAGGTACAGTGAAATTCATTTTGTATACAGTTCAGTACAAGTATCACTATATATAAGCACTTAGACACACCTTAGACAAGCATCTCAGATACTGTACAAGTATATAGCAGTAGTACACTGAGCTAGTACACATAGTCGCCAGTTTGACTCCATTATCAAGTCTCAGTTGTTGTAAGTGTAGGGTTCTTGATCTGGCCATGAGGCCCGTTGTCATGGCGACGTTGCTGGGTCGGCCTGGCCAAGCGTAGCCATGGTGTCCTCCGCCACTGCCCCACTACTGTGTGCCACATGTGGTCCACATGCTCGGCCTCTTGGAGCAGCCTCCGGTGCAGCCGAGCTCCAGGCTGTTGCAGGGCCTCCAGCGGCCCATTCCCCCATCGAGACAGTGCACAGACTCCCACAGCCGGTACTCACCGGCCTCCATCTGACTCCCTCCACACTAGACTTAGTGAGAATGGGGTGAATAGGTTGAAGGGAAAATTAGCGGGAAAATGGGTTTTCTCTCTGAGCTGTTATCAGCTCAATAAGCTGAAATAGTATCCTATATTTTGAAAATAATTTTGAACTGAAGTCAATTAGTTTGCTTCTGTTTTCTTTTACCCTTTGCAGAGAACCTGCAGTGATGGGGGATGTCAATGGATGTATTCTTTGTGTGAGCGGCAAGCTCACAACTCAGTGATGTTGAGGCTGGGAAGTTGTGCTTCCTTTGCATTTTGTTTTTAAAGCGCCACTCAGCACCTGTTGAAAGGTAGCCACATGTTAAGGAGTTCCAGGAGCAGACCCCACGGCACTCTGGGCATCTGCTGTCAGTTGTAATTGTTAAAGTCCTACTGTCTCTCCACCACATCCCCCACTTCTCACCGAGACTGAAATAAGATGACGGTAAGAGATAGAGCAAACAAGATTTTTCCCTTAACTGAAGACCCAATGTTCAGACATCCTTCTGCTCCCCCGCTAACTGTGCACTAAGATCTGTGCAATGGATATTTATGCTATCGAAAGGAATCAGGATTAATTTTTAACTCAAATGATTCTGTTCTGGAATGGTGCTTGAGTCAAAAGATAGGATACTATGAGCAATGCCAATGCTTTATTTATACCTGCAATGATCAGTGGGTTGGAGTAATAGGCAAAGTTAAAGAAAGACCAATGCTTCCTGCAGAGTTTTCAATGAGCAAGTACCCCTCTGGTGTATGTGTGTGAATGTCATACTTAATGTCAATTTTTTGTTTTCTATTGCAGTAACGTTGAAGCATCACAGATGCATCAATTCTCTGAGCAAAGTGAAACCACAGCAGGCTGTGCTGAGAGACCCACAGTTACTGCAGAAACCTCCATCACTGCATGTAAAAAGGTCAGTAATTTCACCACCTTAATGGTCAAACGCAGGCAGATGATAAAAATAGACATCTTGGTCGGCATGGATGTTAGTCCGAAAGCCCTGTTTCCGAGCCGTATCTCTCTGATTTAATGCATAATATGCTCTGTGTGCGACTTGTAATTGGCAATTACACAACTCCAGAAAATAAAGCATGGAATCTGACAGCTCACAGGTAATAACTGGACAAAGAACTTCCTGCCAATTGTCTGAAAGCTATTTCTTGATATTAGACCAGTTATTCGGTGTGAGGATCACCATATATCATTGCCAAAATATACCACTAATCAGCTGTCAAGCACAGAACCGCAATTCAAATTGAATAAAACAGCATTTAAAAAGTACCATGGGGAAATTTAATTGGAATAATGAAATCTCTTTTATGTTTTATGTCATTGGCATCTTCAATTAAATTATAGAATGCAGCTCCCTCTCGCCTACATATGATCTCTTCCATTAAAATCCAGTCTTTAACATGCTCCAATGTATCTTTTATTATTCTCATTATTCATCTAATCCCTTTGGAGAAGTTCCAGTCAGTAACTTCTTCCAAGGTATCCATTATCTGCCTTGTATTAAAAATTGAGCAGCTCCAATGCAGGTGGCAACAGCAATGTCGGGAATGTTAAATGATATAAAGGCTCATACCAGCCGAAAACACTAATACTATTTTTTATTTAATCAGTTGAAATGAAAGAAAATATATACAGGATGTCAGATAGCAAAAAGGAATGAAAGTGCTTTTATTAAAAAGAAGCAGGATTCTACCCGAGGCCATCCACTATACGATTCAGCGACAGTAATCTCCTCACTGATGTTCAACTCATGTATTCCTTCCTGAATCAAGTTGGACAAAGTCTGGAGCCGAGACAATCTGACAGAATAGAATCGAATCATGTTGATAACTTTGATGGAGGTTTGGTGTGTTTGGGAATTAATGAGGTAGAACTTACTTCAACAAATTACATTGGTTTCATGCAGCGTTTAACTGCTCATACTTTGCATGTATAATAGTGCAAGGGGACACAGGCAAACATTTTGGTTTGATTTGGTTTCGTTTAGAGATGCAGCGCAGAAACAGGCCCTTCAGCCCATCGAGCCCGCACCGTCCAGCCATCCCCGCACATTAACGCTTTCCTACACACACCAGGGACAATTTACATTTGTACCAAGCGTGTTAACCTTACAAACCTGTATATCTTTGGAGTGTGGGAGGAAACCGAAGATCTCGGGGAAAACCGACGCAGGTCAAGGGGAGGATGTACAAACTCCGTACAGACAGAACCCAGGCCTCCGGCACTGCAAGCGCTGTCAGGCAGCAACTCTACCACTGCGCCACAGAACAAGGGTGATGGATCTGTACTTTGAACTACTTGGTGATTTCCATGCCCAGGGCTTTGCATGCAGCCCACACTTTCCAGCATGTCATTGCCACACAAGAACTTACATTAATTCCATTTTGCACACACTCAGCCAACAGTACATGAAATGTGCAGCATGAATGATGGATGATAATCTCAAATATTCTTGGGGGGGAAACTTTCCATGACAGACAATTGCAAAGTTCCCTGCACCAGGAATTCATTAACAGTCAAACCCGACTACTCTCTCCTTTCTATAGTTCAGAGAGTATGTATGGTATGTTTACATGTTCCTGGCTATTCTGGGGATCTCGACAATTCTCCTTCTCAGTCAAAGCCACACACAATTCAACATCGGTGTGCAGCTGAGCAGTGACTGGAGAGGCCTCTGGCCCCTAGCCCAGTACAGCTGCTTTTGATGTGTCGGAAGGAACTCCAGGTGCCTTTTTAAATACAAAATGCTGAAGTAACTCAGCGGGCCAGGTAGCATCTCTGGAGAGAAGCAATGGGTCTGAAGAAGGGTCTCAACCCGAAACATCACCCATTCCTTCTCTCCAGAGATGCTGCCTCTAGCTCTGAGTTACTCCAGTATTTTGTGTCTATTCACAGCTGCTATTGATACCAGTGTGTGATTGTGGGTATATGTGAGGTGGAAATCAATGAGTGAATGTGACGTGCGAATCTAGGGCTGAAACAGACTGAAAAGCAAGGAGGAAGATAAAGCACAGGATGTGGTGGAATCAGCCGATGAACTTTATGTTCCTGACCTGGTTAGGTTGTTAAACTGCTTCTGTCATAACATCCAAGATGAGGGCACAATGCTTCTTTTTCGATTCATCGACTCCTCAGGAAGCAGATGCTTACTCTTCTTGGTGTTTAAGAAATAATGTATCCGTTCACCTTTTTCTAACCCTTTTCCTTCTCCTTCTCTTCTGCAATGCAACCAGCACTAACTCCAGTGAGGAAACATGAACTCCAATTGTTGTATGGCTGCCTTCCATATTAAAACCTCCAATTTCCATTTGCTCCATTATGTACCCCTGAGATAATACCTTGACATTTCCCAGCCTACATGTCATCTAATGCCTGAAACTCAGACGATGAAATCAAGTGGAGACACTCGAGACTGCAGATGCTGAAATCTGGAGTAAAAATTAAACATAGAAACATAGAAAAACAAGTACTGGAGTAGGCCATTCGGCTCTTCAAGCCAGCACTGCCATTCAATATGATCATGGCTGATCATCGAAAATCAGTAACTCATTCCTGCTTTTTCCCCCACATCTTTTGATTCCTTTAACCCTAAGAGCTAAATCTAACCCTCTCTTGAAAGCTGGAGGGCAGCATCTGTGGGGACAAAGGGGACTAAGAGGACAAAGGGGACAGTCGACTCTGCACCTGGACTGAGAGTGTAGATGGGAGAAGATCTTGGGGAACAGTGTCAGTGTCAGTGTAAAGAGGTAGGGGCGAGGAGCGAGGTAGGAGCTGGTCAGTGATAGGATTGATCCAGGTATGGAGGTGTAGATGGGTAGATGGAGCCAGGTGCGGGAGGAATGATGGAAGTAGTGACAGAGACTGAGAGGTGATTCGTGGAAACAACAAGGAGCGGCAGATCATGGAATCTGATAAACAGAACCAGATAACGGAGGGGTGCAGAGCAGATGAAAACAGTGCAGGGCGGGGAGCGTGAGTGTGTGGGTGATATGCTGATGAAACAATGTGGGAAATGGGAAAGAAGAGGGTGAGTGAGAAGATGTCTTGAGCCAAGACGCCCAGGCAGAATTTGAGATGCTGTTCGTTTGGTTTGCAATTGGACTCACCTGACATTGGAGGAGGCTGAGGACAGTCAGGTTGGTGTGGGAATGAGGAGAGAATCTTAGGCAAAACACAAAGTGCTGGAAGAACTCATCTACCTCATTGGTGACCCTTGGACTATCTTTGATCTGACTTTACTTTGCACTAAACGTTAATCCTTCATCATGTATCTATAAACTGTAAATGGCACGAATGTAATCATGTATTGTCTTTCTGCTGACTGATTAGCACTCAGCAAAAGCTTTTCACTGTACCTCGGTACACATGACAATAAACTAAACTGAACTGAACTGAACTGAAGAGGGTTTGCAATGATTTGCAACCAGGAGCTAAAGCTGACCTTAGGGAATAGTGCGTAGGTGCATGGCAAAGCAGATCAAGGGAATAGCGGCGTGTGTGGGTGAAAAGCTACCCATACAGGGTGCTTGGTCTGTACCCTGCATTTCGCAAAGCATTTCGTTGACTCCAATGCATTTCGTTGTCTCTGTACTGTGCACTGACAATGACAATTAAAATTGAATCTGAATCTGAATCTGAATCTGTACTTGGTCTTGCCGATGCAGCGGGGGCCATATCAAAAGCACTAAATGAGGTTGGATATGTTACATATGAATCTCTGCCTCACCTGACAGGTCTATGGATGACGGTGAGGGAGGAGGTTATAGGGGCAGGTGTTGCACCTCTTCCAGTTGCAGCGCAAAGTGCCTGGGGACAGGATGGGTAGATGGGGAGGGATGAACGAACAAGGCAGTCATGAAGCCAGTGTTCCCTGATGAAGGAAGGAAGAGATGGAGAGAGAAGATGTGAGGTGGGGTGGGCTCCCGTTGCAGCTGGAGAATATGAAGAATGATGTGCTGTATAGCAAGGTAAGTGTGGTGAAAGGTGAGGACCACGGGAACTCTATATCAGTTCTGGAGGGAGGTGGGATGAGAGTGGAAGTGTGGGAAGTGGAGGGTGTGTGGGTGAAGGCTTCATCAACCACATGAAAGTGAAAGCCATATCTCCCAAATAAAGAAGGATATTTCAGATGGAACTGAAATGTTGAGCCTCATCCTGGGAACAGATAATCCTGGGTTCCTGGGACAGCTGCAGTTTGTAAACTGTACGAACGGGGGTGATTGTGCTTATGTACAGAGATAGTCTTGCTGAGCTGTATGCAAAAAACATATCTGACTGTGCCTGGTACAGGTGACAACAGAGATACCATTGACCATTGAGATGAGGTGGAGATGGAGATACTGAGAGAAAGGGATCAAACGTTGCCTTTGAGTTGAGTGCGGATTCATACTCGCCCAGTTAAGGGCCTGTCCCACATGGGCCGTCACTTAAGCGACAGGCCGGTAGTGACGGTCCCGCGAGAGTCGCGCACATCATCATATGCCCGCATAGCCGTCTGGAGCGCGTGATGTAATTTGAAGATGTACACAAAATGCATGTTTCAGGTCGAGACCCTTCTTCATTCTGAAAAAAGGGTCTTGACCTGAAACGTCATCCATTCCTTCTCTCCAGAGATGCTGCCGGTCCCGCTGAGTTACTCCTGCATTTTGTGTCTATCTTCAATTTTCTTGGCCCCACTCTGGGAGTAGAAGTGGGGGCGGATCCGAATCCGCAATGGCCGTGAACCGCAGGCTGAGTTGGACGATCGTTTGCCTTGCTTCTGCAGGTGAGACATTGCGTCGCGCCAGGGTCTTGGGCCTGTCCCACTTTGGCCGTCAGTTATGCGACAGGCCGGTGGCGCGCGAAGATTTAGTGCAGGACGAAGTCCACACTCCTCCACGCAACTCCATGCGCCCGTCCCGTGCTACCCACGCGCTACCCACATGCTACCCACACGCTGGCAGGTCGAGTAAATGGCGCGCGAAAGACAGCCAAGTGGGACAGGCCCTTCAGCTTCTGTATATTCTTTCACTGAATTCTGTATTCCTCCAATGCATCAAGGTTGCCACCTTCAGAAATAATGGTGGGGATTTCACGTTATTGGTTGCCTGATTTACTGTAAATACTTGCAGCCAGGATGTACCCTGTCCCTTTGCCCCTCCTCCTCTGCCAGCAGTGTTTTAGCAGTCAGCTTGTCTGGATAAACATAATCAGTGCATGCTGAAAACCTTGTGTTCTCTACGTCAGTGGGGGTTTGTGAGCTTAAGTTAGGAGAAAAGTGAATGAACGGCATTCTAAAATGGCGAAAGGAACGCAAACATAAATACCAAGACACAAGAGAGATTACAGAATTTTAGGCAAAGTGCTGGAAGAACTCAGCGGGTCAGGCAGCATCTGTGGAGAGAATGGACAGGTGACATTTCAGGTTGAGATCCTTCTTCAGAATGATTGGAATAGGCTGGAGACAGATAGAAAAGGGAGGTTGGGGCAGGATAAAGCCTGGCAAGTGATAGGTGGATAAAAGTGATGGAAGGGGGGTGGGGGGGGGGGGGGGGGGGGGGGGTGATAAGCAGATGAGTGGAGTAAGTGGTAGAGGTAAGAGGTGAAAATGAGACAATAGCATGCCAGATAGGAGAGCAGGAGTGAAATGTAAGGAGAGATGTGGGGGGAGGAGAGTGGGGAATGGAAAGAGGGTGATTAAGGGAAATGGGGGACTCAGCGATGGGAAATAAGTGTAAAAGGAGGGGTGAAAAGCTGGGTGACAGGGAGATAGAGGGAGGTATAGGAGTGCACCAGGGTGGGGTAGGGTGTATGGGAAAGAAAGAGGTGGTGCGGAGGTTATTACTGTAGTTGAAGAATTGAATGTTCATACCTTTGGGTTGTAAGCCACCCAAGCAGAATATGAAATGTTGTTCCTTCACTTTGTGTGCCACCTGACTCTTGCAATAGAGGAGGCCAAGAATGGAAATGTTGGTTTGGATAATGGGAATGGGAATTAAAATGATTAACAACTGGAAGATCCAGCAGGCCTTGATGGACAGAGCACAAATGGTCGGTGAAACGGCCTACACTTAGTCTCACCGATGTAAAGGAGGCCATTTTGGGAACACCAAATTTAGTATACAAGGTTTGAAAAGAAGTACATGAGCTACTGTCTTATCTGGATAGGCTGCTGGGATCCTGGATGGAAGTGAGGGAAAAAGTGCAGGGACACATATTTCACCTCTTGTGGTTGGAGGTGAAAGTATTTGGGGAGGAAGTGGTTTGGGTGGTAAGGGATGAATGAACCAAAGATTTATGGAGAGAGTAGCCTCTATGGAAAGCAGAAATTGAAGGGGACTGGAAGATATGACCGGTGGTGGAATTGTCGGAGAATGATGTGTTGTATGCAGAGGCTGGTGGAGTGGAAGGTGAGGGCCAGGGGAACTGAATCCTTGTTCTGTCTGGGGAAAAGGGGAGCAACAGCGGAACTGGAGGGCACAGCAGACAAGTGAGGTCTCCATCCACAACAGCTGTGGGGAAACCTCGTTTACCAAAGAAAGATGACATCTTGGATATCCTCAGTATCCACATCTAGGGGGAACAGATGTGGCGGAGATGGAGAAATTGAGAGTTAGAGATGACGTCCTTACAAAGAGGCAGGGTGGGAGGGGGTGTAGTCAAGGTAACTGTGGGAGTCAGAGGATTTGTAGTAGGCGTCAGTATAGAGTCTGTTCCCTGTGATATAAATACCATTATTTATATATATGTCCTACCTATTATGCTTTCTCACTGGAAATATCATTAAAGTTAAATCAACCAATGTAATCACTTTTTTACCAATAATGTTAAAGAGAGCATGGAAAATGAGATTACTTTCAAGCAGATTTGACTTAAAGTTAACTTTGATTTCACAATCAATCCAAGATCAGCATGCTCTCCCAGGTCCATGAAACCTCTAGAGTCTACTGCATCTCCTCATTGATTCAGTATATTAAGATTTATTTTTTATGAGAGCTGAACACTGCAACCTGCATTCATGGTTTTAACGTACTGCTAACCAGGGCCAGGATTGAAAATACTGCTGCTTTAGTATATTTGTCTCTAACCGCACACAGTGATTCATTTTCTGCAGCTATTATTAGAAACAAATTTAGCATGCCATTAATTGGAAGTGCAAATTTAACACACTGTTGACCTCATAATGAGAGGAGTCTGGAGTGATGCAGCACAGATTCCTGCAGGTTTTCTGTTTGCGTAGACTAATCAGTTGAGTGATATTTGAATTTAAGAAAACAGCCAATAGTCTCGATGCTAACCTGATTTAAGTGGAACTTAAATCCCTCTTAAAATTATCATGTTTCCCTTCTGGTTTCAAATCCTGCTGTCTCTGAATGAAATTATGTTTAAATAGATCTCCATGTGGGCTCAATTCTCTTTATATCAGCTTTCATAAGAACATTAGGAGTGGGAATGGGAATGGGAGTATGTCAGTCGGTTCCATGGGTCTCCTTAATTAGTCTATAAGATGATGGTGGATCCAATCTTGGCCTCAACATCACTTCCAGGGCCGGATTTAGATGAAGAGAGGCCCCAAGCTATTTCACTTGTGAGCCCCCCCCCCATCCCATGGTCCAGAGGTAAGTAGGAGGAGGTGTCCGAGAGTTGGCGCATGGCCTCAGCTTTGTAGAGATCAACGCATCAGACAACCATGGCACCTCCCTTGTCGGTGGGTTTGATCACCCAGTCTGGGTTGTTGTGGAGTGAGTTGATAGCTGTACGTTCAGGGGGGGAGAGATTGGAGTGAGACAGGGGAGTAGAGAAGTTGAGGTGGTTGATGCCCCGCTGGCAGTTTTGGATAAAAAGGTCTAAAGCCGGAAGATGGCCATGAGGGGGGGTCCACGAGGTGGGGGTTCGTTGGAGATGGGAAAAGGGATCATCAATAGGGGGCGAGGACTCCTTCCCATGGAAGAACGCTGTGAGGTGGAGGCGACGGTAGAAGAGCTCCAAGTCGTGGTGGGCGCGGAACTCATTGAGGTGGGGACAGAGTGGGACAAAGTTAACGCCTCTGCTGAGGACCGACAGTTCGGTGTCGGAGAGGGGGAGGTCAGGGGGGATGGTGAACACATGGCAGGGATGGAGGTTGGGGCCAGAGGAAAGCCGGTGAGTGAACTGAGGCCAAGGCGATATCTGATTGGGGGGGGGGGGGGGGGGCGGGGGGGGGGGGGGTGGTGGGGGGGTGGTGTAGGGGAGTATGAGGACTGTAGTGTGGGTGGGGAAGAGCAGGGGTCACATAGTTTGAGGGGGATGGGGAAGACCTAGTGGACCAGCCACTGAGGTTACCAGGGTTGGGGAGATTGGCACCAGGACCCAATGCAGTCAAACCCAGGGGAGTGGGAGTTAGCAGTGTGGAGGCTTCAGGCCCAGTCTCCAGGTAAGGCGATGGCTGCGGGCTGCTGGAGGGCAGTGGAGTGGCGAAGGTCAGCAGACCCGATGGTACGAGTCTGCGGGCAGTAGAGTCGGGGTCGGCGGGCGATGCGTGGGAGGTCCCGGTGGGCGGATGGTCGGTGGGGCGGCGTGGATCGGCCAGCCCGGTGAGGCGATGAGGTGAGTAGGGCGCGATGCGGCGGCCATGTTCGGAGAGCTCCGGTCCGGCGGCGATGTTCGGTAGGTCCGATCCGACGGCGATGTTGGGTGGGCCTGGTGCGGCGACATTGTTGGGTGGGCCCAGTGTGAGGTGGGTCGGCCAGGTGCGGATGCGAGGTGGATAGGCCTCAGTGCGGATTGGAAATGGATAGGCCCCCAGTGCGGATTGGAGGTGAGTAGGCCCCAGTGCAGATGCGAGGTGGATAGGCCCCCAGGTGCAGCGGCGAGGTTCGGCGGGGAAAGGGTTAAATAAACTACATACCTTTTGCTTTGTCCTGCACTTCCAATGATCCAAGGATCTGTGGAGCAAATTCCTCTCCACAATATAAACCTCACCTGCAATTTAATCCCCGCCCACCAAAGCCTCCGGAATCGCAAGCACAGCGCCACCGATGGTAGATTTTGTAACAACGCCACGATCGCACAGCGCCACTGATGGTAGGTTTTGTAACAATGTCACTATCTCAAAAGTTTAACACACCTTGGTGCAGCGAGCATAGGTCTCCCTAGATCTCGAGGCCCTAAACTTAAGCTTGTCTAGCTTAAACGTATATCCGGCCCTGATCACTTCCCGCTCTGTCACCACACTCGTTGACTCTCTTGATGTTCAAATGCCTCTAAGTCTTGACTTGACGGTACCGTCAAAAGATGAGATTATACAGTACCAACATTCTGTTGTTGAATAACCTGCTCCCCCTCCAATTGTACTATCCCAGTCCATTCTTCGCTGATGGTCCCATACGATTGTGGCCCAACCTGATACACCTGAAGAAGGGTCTCGACCCGAAACGTCACCCATTCCTTCTCTCCAGAGATGCTGCCTGTCCCGCTGAGTTACTCCAGCTTTTTGTATCTATCTTGACTCTTGACTCTGATGAATAAACGGACGTGCGATATGAAAATTTGGAGCTAGCGAATTCCATGAGCAATGTAGAGTCTGGTGCTAATGAGGATCGGAGGAAGTACATCAGGCTAATTACACTGGCAGATTTATGTAGAATCTTCATGGATAACAGGGAATCCTTAATAGTCACCTAACTAGTTTAGCAAAAAAAAACTTTGATTGAATTGTAAGGCATATATGAGTTTCTTAAGATGATTCAATTAGACAAGTAATTAGTTAAAAGTACCAAGAACGTTGGTTACTGTCCCTATTAAAAAAAGCCCTAAAAATTTGAAGAAAGATATAAAAATGGCACTTTTATAAAATTACTGTATAACTTCCTTCCACTACTACTTCAGGCAATTCAACCCAGATTACTGCATCACAGTCACGATACAGAATACAGTCCTAGTGTAGAGATAGCACCTGAAACATTAACTAATAACTTTTATGTCTACAGATGCTGCTTGAGCCATTGAGTTTTTCCAGTGTCTGTTTTGCTGTGGGAAGGTGTAGTTTACTCAGTCATTTCCTGTTCCTGCTCCATATGTTCCTATGTATAGTACTGGTTGCATGTGATTTATTTTGTAGAATATATATATGCTAAATGTCACCCATTTTGGGTTTCCAATTAGTGCCATTGCTGAATTATCAGAGTTTAGAAATATAATAACAATTATGCTCAATTTGACAATGGGCATTCACTAATGTAGAATTAATGACACTGCTTCCCTTGTTGAAGATTTTACCACAATGCACAACATTTATACTTGACATGTAAATTCAATGCGTGGTTACATGGGAGGACATTAACATCTATTTTAGTTCCACTTGTTACTATACAACATGGAGAAGAAGCTCATATCATCTAACTCATAGATTAATATCACATTCATGTGGATGTTGATTTTGAGCATTGGAATTATCTTCCTCGTGAGGGAATGCAAGAAAGGGTGTGCTGATCAATAAACGGGCAGCAAATTCCAAACTGAAGATACTCAATCACATCTGACAAAATTGTTCTGTTCCCTTGTTCCTGAAAATGGTGTTTTTGCATTCCTGTACTGTGTGTAAAAGAGCAATCATCATGCTTTACCATTGTTATAGACACCATAAGAACACATGCCAATTTAGCAAGCTGCTATAGATAAATTGTATACAATGTATTTAACATAAGAGGAATGTACTGAGCTTGCAGGGACATGTAAGCGGAAGGCACCATAATGGACATTGACAAGACTTCTCAGTGACTGTATGAGCAGCACAAATTATTTCTGTTTTGCTCAAGAGAATTGACTTGTATTCACGTTTTAGGACTCTAGCTCCCCAATAATTGTTGTTTTCTTTAATAAAATATTTATAATTTCTCCAAAAATGATCCTTCAAAAAGGATTGAATGACAGGGTGGTATAAAATGGATGCTAAATGCATTGTCGTCAGCTCTTTGCTTTGTCAGCATGGCAGGTATTTCTAACCAGAGATGCTGCCTGTCCCACTGAGTTACTCCAGCATTTTGTGTCTACCTTCAGTTTAAATCAGCACAACATGGCAAATACCTTTCTGCTATTGCAAGATGAACCCATATTCATGTCTCTGAAGTGAAGCAAGAAAATAAATTGGTTTATTTAAAAAGAGAGGGTCCCTGCACTGCGCTAGTTATAGAATGAATTCCAAACCTCCATTCATTTCACATCACCCTGAACCTATTTTTTGGCAAGTGTTTATCTAGACGTTCCCCAGTAGCAATATCTGCATGTTAGTTTAGAGTACACCCTTTCAGGCTGTGCACTACTGCATGGATTGTAAATGCTGCAGTGGAAAGCATTGGGGCAGATCTTCTGCTGAGATCCACTTAGATCTGATCGCAGGCAACCAGGCCATTCCCAATCTAGACATACCTTCAAGGTCGGCAGAGGAGCGGCAGGTGAAGGAGTGAGTACGGGGGTTGGTTAAGGAATTTAAATTAGCAAATCGGTAAATTAACTAATTAGTGAATTAGTCAATTTATCAGCTAATATAAGCAAGGTTTGCTCTAGGGGGAGCGACCTGTCGGGGAGTGGCCTTGTCAAGGGAAGTCCCTTGTGAGAAAAGTGGGAGTTTTTGGCTTGAGTGCCTTGTGAGAAAAGTGCGAGTCTTTGGCTCGAGAGTCTTCGGCAAAGAGGCGAGGAGACTACTCCAGAGTTAGAGAGGGTGAAATACAGTGAAGAAATGACAGGTAAGCTGATTCAATGTGATGAGTGAGATCTGATTCAGTGTGATGTGGGAGGCCAGGGACACCCCTGCTGCTACAACTGTGGAAAATGGGTCCGGGTTCAGCTCCTGAACGACCATTTTGGGACACTGGAGAGGCAACTGGATGTCCTCGGGTTCATCTGGGAAAATGAGTGTTTTCTGGACAGGACTCCGAATTGGAGGAAGGACATCCTTGCTATTGAGTGAGTGCAGCATAGGTTCACGAGGTTAATCCCCGGGATGGCAGGACTGTCATATGAGGAAAGATTGGAAAGACTGGGCTTATATTCACTGGAGTTTAGAAGGATGAGAGGGTATTTTATAGAAACATATAAAATTATAAAAGGACTGGACAAGCTAGATGCAGGAAAAATGTTCCCAATGTCGGGGGAGTCCAAAACCAGGAGTCACAGTCTAAGAATAAAGGGGAGGCCATTAAAAACTGAGATGAGAAAAAACGTTTTCACCCAGAAAGTTGTGAATTTGTGGAACTCTCTGCCACAGAAGGCAGTGGAGGCCAATTCACTAGATGCATTTAAAAGAGAGTTGTTAGATAGAGCTCTAGGGGCCAGCAGAATCAAGGGGTATGGGGAGAAGGCAGGCACCGGTTATTGATTGTGGATGATCAGCAATGATCACAATGAATGGTGGTGCTGTCTCGAAGGGCCAAATGGCCTTCTCCCACACCTATTTTCTATGTTTCTATGTTAGGCTTAATTACAGCCATCAGGCCTTCTAGAGTGACAGCCAGGACATTTCTGCACTGCAGTAATGGACATCATGGAGTCTAACCGGTCGGGGCCAGATTTCTCAGAGTTTAAAGATGAAAATCTGCTTGATGAGTCTGTCCCAGATTAGATCTGGTGCAAGAGTTATGGTCCCATTAAATTAAAAAGAGAAATTGGCTGCTGGCAAAATAAAGCAAGTCTGATTTAATTATCTGATCTAATTAAGTTAATCTAAATGTTTTCATTGCATGTATATGTTAAATAAACACTAATCTTTTCAATTGCCTTTGATGTTATTTTATTAATATTTATTAATACTTTGCTATGAACCAGGTGTTTTAGAAAGCTTTTTTAATATCTACTTATATCTGCAGTGGATTTCTTGAGCAATGATGCTAAAATCTTTAATACTTTACCATTATCCCACGTAGCAGAAATATTATGTTCCCAATGCTGACCTCCCCAGAACTGAGCTAACACACAAAGTGTTGGTGAAACTCAGCAGGGTCAGGGAACATCTGTGGAGGGAATGGACAGAGGAGTTTTGGGTGGATTGATTAGGGAGGGAGGGAGTTGGAAAAGAGCTGGCACAATGCGAACACCATCTGTCCATTGGCTCCACAGATGGTGCCTGACACGCTGAGTTCTTCCAGCGCTTTGTGCTTTACTAAAGATTCCAGCATCTGCAGTTTCTTGTGCCTCCTTCTCCGAACTGCACCTGTTATTGCTTTTGTGTCATAATTCCCACAAAGCAAGCCGTGCCTTTTGATGCAAAACAATTTTCTCACTTTTACAATGAATGAAATAAAAACCAGACTACACTGGGAATAAAACGCACTTGCTGATGATGAAACAAAGCTGTAGACTGAATCAAGGAGCTAAACTGTTTTTTGTTTTTCAACAGGTCCTCTGCAGCAACAGTTTATTGGACTCTGCGGAATATTGGCTGCGCAATGAGAAGAGGCTCTGCCAGATTGGATTCCTGGAGGATAAGGAAAGAACCAGCTGTCCCACGGTACGTCTGATGAAAATTAAAGGATTTAGACTCAGTAACCTGAGGGAATTTGAATGATTTAAGTTATTCACAAATATTGACTGAGATGGGGGAGGAGAATACATATCAATCATCGTGTGAGTTTAAGATTAGACAATGGACAATAGACAGGAGTAGGTCATTCAACCCTTCGAGCCAGCACCGCCATTCACTGTGATCATGGATGATCAGTACCCCGTTCCTGCCTTCTCCCCATATTCCTTGACTCCGTTATCTTTAAGAGCTCCATCTAACTCTCTCTTGAAACCATCAAGAGAATTGACCTCCACCATCCTCTAAGGCAGAGAATTCCACAGGTTCACAACTCTCTGGGTGATAAAGGTTTTCCTCATCTCCGTCCTAAATGGCATATCCCTTATTCATAAACTGTGTCCCCTGATCCTGGACTCCCACAACAGGGAACATGTTTCCTGCTTCTAGCATGTCCTATCCCTTAATAATCGTCTATGTCTCAATCAGATCCCCTCTCATCCTTCTAAATTCCAGTGTATACAAGCCCAGTCGCTCCATTCTATCAAAATATGGCAGTTCCGCCATCCCGGAAATTAACCTCAAGAACCTACGCTGCACTCCCTCAATAGCAAGAATGTCCTTCCTCAAATTTGGAGACTAAAACTGCACACAATACTCCAGGTGCGGTCTCACTAGGACTCTGTACAACTGCAGAAGGACCTCTTTGCTCATAAACTCAACTACTCTTGTTATGAAGGCCAACATGCCATTTGCTTTCTTCACTACCTGCTGTACCTGCATGCTTACTTTCAGTAACTGATGAACAAGGACACCCAGGTGTCATTGTACTTCCCTTTTCCCAACTTGACACCATTTAGGTAATAATCTGCCTTCCTGTTTTCGACACCAAAGTGGTTAACCTCACATTTATCCACATTAAACTGCATCTGCCATGCATCTGCCCACTCACCCAACCTGTCCAAGTAACCCTGCATCCTCATAGCATCCTCCTCACAGTTCACACTGCTACCGAGCTTTGTGTCATCTGCAAATTTGTCAATGTTACTTTTAATCCCTTCATCTAAATCATTAATGCATATTGTACATTAATGATGCACTAGTCACTGCCTGCCATTCATAAAGGGACCCGTTAATCCCTACTCTTTGTTTCCTGACTGCCAACCAATTTTCTATCCATGTCAGTACCCTACCCCCAATACCATGTGCTCTAATTTTGCCCACAGATCCCCTATGTGGGAGCTTCTCAAAGGCTTTCTGAAAGTCCAGGGACACTACATCCCCTGGCTCTCCCTTGTCCATTTACTTAGTTACATCCTCAAAAAATTCCAGATGATTAGTCAAGCATGATTTCCCCTTTGTAAATCCATGCTGACTCTGACCTATCCTGTTACTGCTATCCAAATGTGCCGCTATTTCATAATTTATAATTGACTCCAGCATCTTCCCCACCACCGATGTCAGGCTAACAGGTCTATAGTTCCCTATTTTCTCTCTCCCTCCCTTTTATAAAAAGTGGGATAACATTAGCTACACTTCAATCCACGCGAACTGATTCTGGATCTATAGAACATTGGAAAATGATCACCAATGCAGCCACAAATTCTAGAGCCACTTCCTTAAATACCCTGGGATGCAGACCATCAGGCCCTGGGGATTTATCAGACTACCCAACACCATTTCCTGCCTAATGTGAATTTCCTTCAGATCCTCCGTCACCCCAGATCCTCTGGCCACTGGTACCTGAGAGATTGTTTGTGTCTTCCTTAGTGAAGACAGATCCAAAGTACCTGTTCAACTCGTCTGCCATTTCCTTGTTCCCCATAATAAATTCACTTGTTTCTGTCTTCAAGGGTCCAACTTTGGCCTTAACTAATTTTTTCCTCTTCACATACCTAAAGAAGCTTTTACTATCCACCTTTATATTCTTGGCTGGCTTACCTTCATACCTCATCTTTTCTCCCCATATTGCCTTTTTAGTTATTATCTGTTGCTCTTTAAAATGTTCCCAATCCTCTGGCTTCCTGCTCATCTTTGCTATGTTATACTCCTTCTCTTTTATTTTTATACTGTCCACGACTTTTCTTGTCAGCCACCGACGCCCCTTACTCCCCTTAGAATCTTTCTTCCTCTTTGGAATGAAATGATCCTGCACCTTCTGTATTATTTCCAGAAATACCTGCCATTGTTATTGGACTGTCATCCCTGCTCAAATAATTCCAGTCAACTTTGGCCAGCTCCTCCCTTGTGGCTCCATAGTCCCCTTTGTTCAACTGTAATGCTGACACTTTCGATTTTCCTTGCTCCCTCTAAAATTGCAGATTAAAACTTACCATATTATGGTCACTACCTCCTAATGGCTCCTTTACCTCGAGTCCCCTTTATCAAATCCGGTTCATTACACAACACTAAATCCAGAATTGCCTTCTCCCTGGTAGGCTCCAATAAAAGCTGCTCTAAGAATCCATCACAGAGGCACTCCACAAACTCCCTTTCTTGGGGTCCAGTACCAACCTGATTTTCCCAGTCTACCTGCATGTTGAAATCTCCCATAACAACTGTAGTATTACCTTTGCGACATGCCAGTTTTAACTCTTGATTCAACTTGCACCCTATATCCAGGCTACTGTTTGGTGGCCTGTAGATAACTCCCATTAGGGTCTTTTTACCCTTACAATTCCTCAGTTCTATCCATACTGACTCTACATCTCCTGATTCCATGTCAACCCTTGCAAGGGGCTGCATTTCATTCAGCATCAACAGAGCTACCCCACCCCCTCTGCCCACCTGTCTGTCTATTCGATAGGATGTATACCCATGAATATTCAGTTCCCAGCCCTGGTACTCATGCAGCCATGTCTCTGTAATTCCCACATCATACTTGCCAATTTCTAACTCAAGCTCATCCACTTTATTTCTTATGCTTTGTGCGTTCATATATAATACTTTTAATCCATCACTCCCCTCACCTTTCACATCGATTCCTATTTCACTTGGCCTTACTCTCCAATTCCTTCCTGAGCTTTCTGCCCCGTTAATTCTGGTGTCTTTCTTAACGTTTCTTATTCTCTCTTTCCCTTTAACTCCATCCTTATATTTCCAGTTTGTTTCCTGAAGTTTTGCCTTGTCTGTTATTCATTGCTGTCACTGGATTGTATTATGTAGGCTTTTTGCATTTGAAGAAAGGGTCTCGAAGCAAGCTAGATTTTACTCCCATGAGGGACATTATTGCAATTTATGTCTTTTCTCCAGTTTTCAAGAATCCACTTTCAGTTTTTCAGCAAATAATCAAAAAATCCCAGAGAGTCCTGGCCAATATTTATGTATCACTCAATATCACAAAACTGATGAACTGAACTTTATCCTAGACTCGTCTTCAGACCATGGAGTCTGAAGAAGGGTCTCAACCCAAAACGTCACCCATCTCTTCTCTCCTGAGATGCTGCCTGTCCCACTCAGTTACTCCTAGAGGTTGCTAAGCAGAAATGAGCTGCTATGTTTTCAATATTAATAGTTGTGACTCCAGTTCATGTACTTTGTTGGCTCAGTAGAGCTATCGGGCAAATTTGTGGAAGATATCACAGATTTGTTTCTCTCTCTCCAGTCCTATCTTCCTCTGTGTAGGAAGGAACTGCAGATGCTGGTTTCCATTGAAGATAGATACAAAATGCTGGAGTAACTCAGTGGGACAGGCAGCATGTCTGGAGAGAAGGAATAGGTGACGTTTCGGGTTGAGACTCTTCTTCAGACCATGGAGTCTGAAGAAGGGTCTCGACCCGAAACATCACCCATCTCTTCTCTCCTGAGATGCTGCCTGTCCCACTGAGTTACTCCAGCAAGTTGTGTCTATCTTTCTCTTTCATTCTCTCATCTATTATCACACTAGTAGTGTTGATCACTATCTTAAACTGATCTTTGTTCTGAGACAATAACCATGCAAGATAAAGGATAGTAACATTTTATTTTGTACATTAGGTAAATGTAAAATAGGTAATTTTGGCACCTATGGGGAGATCTTCCCCAATTTGTGAAGTAACTGCACACAAGTAAATCTAGCCATTTTACAACAATGTATTAAAATAAATTAAACATTGGGTTTTGACCCCAACACTTCATACAAAGCTTCTGAATGAAACTAAGATGTCAATTTCCAAGTTCCAAATTTATCAAGAACCAGTGTATGATAATCTAAATCTGTTGGCTCTGCAAGTTTTGATTCATTAGAATTAAGTAATCATATTGGGCGAGTTAAAACAATATTTCAAACTAGCTATTATAGTAACAAAATGTTGGAAGTGCTCAGTAATGAGGTAACATCTGCAGTGTGAGATGGAATTACCGGCAGGATGAGGCGGATGGATCAACACTGCTGAAAGGGCAGGAAGACCAGGATTTCCACACATATCTAAACTTGGAAATCCAGAATTTCAGAGGTTTGTAAGTTTATAATTGATAGGAGTAGAATTAAGCCATGTGGCCCTTTCAGTCCACTCTGCCACTTATCATGGCTGATCTATCTCTCCCTCTCCACCCCATCATCCTGCCTTCTCCTTTAACCCCTGACACCCGTACTAATTAAGAATCTATCAATCTCCGCCTTCAAAATATCCATTGACTTGGCCTCCACAGTCTTCTGTCAATAGTTTCTTCTGTAACTGGAGTATATGAGGAGGAATTTGTTTAATCAGAGGGTGGCGAATCTGTGGAATTATTTGTCTCACAAGGCTGTGGAGTCCAAGTCAATAGTTATTTTTAAGGCAAAGATAGATAGATTTTGTATTAGTGCAGGTGTCAGGGATTATGGGAAGAAGGCAGGAGAATGGGGTTAGCAGGAAGAAATACTGAAGATCAGCCATGATTGAATGGCAGAGTATAATTGATGGGCCTAATGGCCTACTTCTGCTCCTATCACTTATGACCTTATGTCATGGAGTCCAGTAGTCGGGTTCAATCCAGCTGGGAAATACTATTATTACTAACTCTAACACTAGCCCTAAGCCTAACCATTTAGATGCTGCATCTGTACCATTGGAAAAGACGGTCAAAGAGGACACATTAAAAAAAAATTGCCTTGATGTTATTAACAAATAATGGGTGTTATGTGTATTTTAATTAAATTATTTTTCCATTTTAATACTTTGCAACTTTTAAATATTTCATTCAATGGTCATAGTTTTTAAGTGTCCCTAAGTGACAGAGGCACTCAAAAACGATGACAGCGGAAACTGCCAACAGCAACTCTGAGTTGGAGGATTTAATCAGCATCTTTGCCAATGTAATCAGTGTTCATCATAACATGGTAAGATCAAACCATCATAGTTTTCTCCAAAAGTATCATAAAAATGAAGAACGATGTCAATATGGTGTGTATTGCCTATATTTTCATAGGTTGCTTCTGATTTTATATTAGAAATTATTTCAGCTATTGTAGATTAAAACAAACATAAAAACACTTGTGCCATCTTTATAGTTCAATTGTTCACAGTCAGAGAGTGATAGAGGCATACAGCACAGAAACAGGTCTTTTGTCCCAGCTTGCCCATGCCAACAAATAATCAGGGTCTCTGATTTTTCCTTTCAGTTTTGTTTTAGAGTTGAGGCATAGAAACAGGTGCTGCAGCCCACTGTGTCCATGCCGACCATCGATCATCTGTTCAGACTGATTCTATATTATCCCTCTTTCTCATCCACTCCTTGCACACTAGGGGCAATTATACAGAGGCCAATTAACCTGCAAACCTGCACAACTTTGGGATGTGGGAGGAATCAGGAGCACCTTGAGGAAGCACACGTAGTCACTGGGAGAATGTGCAAACTCCACACAGACAGCACCGGAGGTCAGGATTGAACCTGGGTCTCTGGCATAGTGAGGCAGCGGCTCTACCAGCTGTGCCACTGTGCCACCCTATATTAAGACTACTGGTGTCGTGGACTGTGTGGAAAGCAGGATATACTGTAGATCGGCTACAAGAATGGGTAGAGAAATGGCAGATGGAGTTTAATCCTAGCAAGTGTGAGGGGTTTTAATTTGGGTGGTCAAGGAGATGTGCGGGTTTCGGTTTTACTCAGATGGTGGCGAGTGCCTGGAATGCACTGTCAGACCTGGTGGTGGTGGAGGTGGTACATATGATAGTGGCATTTAAGAGGCTTTCAGATAGGCATGTGGATATGCAGGGCTATGGATTATATGCAGGAAGATGAAAGTTGGTCTTGCTATCACACCCGGCACAGACATTGTGGACCGAAGGGCCTGTTCCTAAGTTGTCCTGTTCTTCGTAATATCTATGTAACTTGGATGGCATGGAAGAGTTTAGCCAAAGGGTCTTTTACTGTGCTGAGAAGTCCCATGACTATGAGTCTAATACTATTGATTGTGACATTTAAGAGTCTTAATATACAGGCAGACCTTTCTGAAGTGCAACTGAATATTAATGTATGTATGGGCAGAAATTAATCCATAAACACTGAAAATATCAATGTGATCAGATTGATTTTCAATTTTGCCTGGTGAATCATCCTGGTAATCGTCATGAAATCAAGTCAATTGAGTCACACTTTCAGTCCAGATCCAACCCACATACCTGACACTTTCCCAGTTTCCCACTTTCCCAGTGATTTACATCGGTGAGACTAAGCGGAGGTTGGGCGATCGTTTCGCCGATCACCTCCGCACAGTCCACAATAACCTACCTGAACTCCCGGTGGCTCAGCACTTCAACTCCCCCTCCCATTCACAATCCGACCTCTCTGTCCTGGGGCTCCTCCATTGCCAGAGTGAGCAACACCGGAAATTAGAGGAACAGCACCTCATATTCCGCCTGGGTTGCTTGCGTCCGGATGGCATGAACGTTGAATTCTCCCAATTTTGCTAGCCCTTGCTGTCTCCTCCCCTTCCTTAACCCTCGAGCTGTCTCCTCCCATCCCCCCGCCCTCGAGCTCCTCCTCCCTTTTTCCTTCCTTCTCCCCTCCACCCCCCATCAGTCTGAAGAAGGGTTTTGGCCCGAAACGTTGCCTATTTCCTTTGCTCCATAGATGCTGCTGCACCTGCTGAGTTTCTCCAGCATTTTTGTGTGCCTTCGACCTTCCAGCATCTGCAGTTCCTTCTTAAACACTTTCCCAGTATCAACTGCACACCCATCAACACAATTGTCATTTCCTTTCATATTGACTCAAATTGGAGATTTTCTATTCAACCTTCAATTTGAATAGAACACTTTCAGAGCTGAAAGTGCATACCTCAATTTGTTATTTTTCCTGGGTTTTTTCAAATAGATATCCTGCTGACATTGACTAAATGACAAGCCAGATTCAGAACTAACTAGGTTGCTCCAATACCTTCCAAATTCCATATGATGTGCCACAATTATCAGTGTTTTCTCTCTCATTTAGCTGCTTGGATACTTCAAAAGATTACACACAATACTTGGCACACAACAAAAGCATTTGGCCCAGTCTATGTTGGCATTTCATGTTCCAGTCAAGCCTTCCTTTCCCTCCAAATCAGTCAGTATAAGCCTCTATTTCTTTATTCTGCAGTTACTTGTTCTGGCTTCCTTTAAATGTCTCTACATTATTTGCTTTGACTACTCCATTGCTACTCATGCATTGGTCTACAGCTCTGCCACTGGCACGGTTGCACAATGGTAGAGCTGCTGTCTCTCAGGACCAGGGACCCGGATACAATCTGACCTCAGATGCTGTCTGAGTGCAGTTTGCACATTCTCCCTGTGAGAACATGCAAACTGGGTCTCCTCCGGTTTAGAGACATAGAAACATAGCAAAAAAAGGTGCAGGAGTAGGCCATGTGGCCCTTGGAACCAGCACCGTCATTCAATATGATCATGGCTGATCATCTAAAATCAGTGTCCCGTTCCTGCTTTTTTTTTCCCCATATCCCTTGATTCCTTTAACCTAAGAGCTAAATCTAACCCTCTCTTTCCTCCCACAACGCAAAGGTGTGCAGGTTTGGAGGTTAATTGGCCTCTGTAAATTATCCCTAGTGTGCACAGAGTGGATGTGAAAGTGGGATAATATCGAAACCGTGTTAACGGGCGATCAATGGTCAGCGTGGACTCAGTGAGATACTGTATTTCTAACCTACTGCAATAGTCATGCAATGGTCTACAGCTCTCCCTGACAGACGTTTGAAGACATGCGATTAGCATTGGATTTCCTCTGGGATTCTTGCATTTGAGGGAGGTAACTGGAGCTAGCTCCTGCCTGCTTTTCTTCTGGTGGTCCTCAGTGCACATAATCTTGCTCCTGGCACTTATTTCATTGATCAGAATTTGTGTGAACTTGAGAGTTCTCTCCCTCTCACCTCCAGCTGTGTCCTCCATGGGACCATTATCTGGTTGCCACAGAGAGTGCGTGATTAAGGGCTAATGCCCTTCTCAGCCTGTGTACAGCATCATGTCAATAGCCATATTAAATTGAGACTGGTCCTGTAGGAAAATACAAAGGTTCCATCTTTGTGCATCTTTCTCAGTGTTAACTCTTTAACCAATTTAGTGAGTTGTTTTGGGGCATTTAGTTTGGTAGCAGTGTTACATGCAGTGCTGAGGAAGAAACTCTGGAATATTTTTATATTCAATATGAATGTATTATTTTAGTACAATTGAGAGTTCCCATAGAGCCTAAAGGTCAAATAAATGTATGTATTAAAAGAACCTCACACAATAAAGATTCACATAATTGGCAAGACTTTCTGAAGCCGATTAATGACGAATAATTTCAGTTTTTTTTTTAACATGAAACCTAGCATTAATATGGTTCTCCTGGACAGAAAACTCAAATGTTGTCCTTGCCTGATAATGACAACCATAATCGGAAAGGTCCAGTTGATAACAATAAATGTAATTGGAGACACAAGAGACTGCAGATGGTGGAATTTTGAGCACAAGATGGATTCAGCTGGAGGGGTTGATTAGCAGATGAGTCTGATGAGGGGGAGATAGTAACAAATGCAGGAGGTGGTAAGACAAAAGAGTAAAAACGGTGGGAACTGATATGGGAGTGAAATGGAAGATCGAGAGTGAAATGTAGAACCAAAGGGATAGAAGAGAATGGGGGTGGTGGTGGTTAGGGAGGTGGGGGTGTAGGAGTGCAGTACCTGGAGTAGGGCGGGGTGTATGTTAAGCAGATGAATGGAGCAGAGGAAATGAGCTGGGTTCACAAGGATGGGGGTAGAAAGAAGGATGCTGCTGTTCACCTAAAATTGGAGAAGTCAATGTTCATGTTAGCTATTCAATCAGAATATGAGGTGCCATTGTTCCAGTTTGTATGTGGTCTCATTTTGACAATGGAGGAGGCTAAAGACAGACAGGTCGATAAGGGAATGGGATGGAGAATTGAAGTGGCTATTAACCAGGAGTTTCACCTGCCCCTGGCAGACAGAGCACAGGTACTTGGTGAGGTGGTCGCCTAGTATACAATTACAGTTATAAATATTAATCCTGTGGAGAATTATAAGTCTGCCCTCTCAGGTGAATGTAAGAATGATATCTGTTACAATCCATTATATATTCATCTCCACCATTAACCCTGGGCACCCGCCACTCTCAGTGTAAAATATGTGCCAATCCTGGTTACAAGTCAATCAACTCTTGAGAAGAATTAAGCAAGCTAATTAATTTTAAAGTAAGTACCACCAATGATTTTATACATAAGGACAAGATCACACTGCATGTGGTGAATTATTCAACTCATTGAATGGAGACAAATTGGGTAGTTCATTTATTTCCTTGTAATCTCCCTTATTAATATGACACTGACAAAATCTGTGAATGCTTAATTTAAATGCTAGAATCAATTTAAATGCATGTAACCATGCCTGACTGAGATGGGCTGTCGTTTTACAGCAGGATTGTTATATTCTTTCTGCTTGTCCATTTATCTGGATTTTGAAATTATCTTGATCAGACGGTCAAAAGGAAAACTTTTCCTTTGTAAGAGTTTACTTAATGCTCATCTTTTGGTGGCTTTTTACAACTGTGCTTTGGGGAAACTGTACCAGTTTTATTTCAGGAGTGTTTTGATCAAAACTAAAATGGTTGAATAGGACATAGATGAACAGTTTAACGTGAATCATTCCTCAGAACAGGAGCAGATACAAGAATAGGATTGCTCCTGCAGAACTAATGATCACAGAATGTCAGGAAGGTTATGTGGTCAGGGGATCACCAGTGCAGACTCGGCAGGCCAAAGAGCTTGTATCTGCGCTATATCTCTAAACTAAACGAAACAATATATCAGTCTGGAGAAGGGTCTCGACCCGAAACATCGCCCATTCCTTCGCTCCAGAGATGCTGCCTGTCCCGCTGAGTTACCCCAGCATTTTGTGTCTACCTTCGATTTAAACCAGTATCTGCAGTTCTTTCCTAAACAACATATCATGCAACCAGTGTCTTTATCAGAGAGAAGATATATCAATTTGATCATCAGTCAGGGCACTAGGAGCTCAGCTCGTTGTTTGTGCCTCTGATTCAAGGACTTGCATATTTTAGTGCCACTCCAGAGACTTGACTACAACATCCTGGCAGCTGTTTCAATAAAATAGATCAAAGCATTGTCTGCCCTCTCAGGTGAATGTCAGAGGTCCCAAGGCAGTTAATTGTCTATGAAGATCTGAGAAGTTAATCTGCTCAGTTTTAACAACTGAATAAGCATCTAAAATGGATATCTCTAAAAAGCCATTATATATTCATCTCCACACTAACCCTGGCAGCATGTTCCAGGCACCAGCCACTCTCAGTGTAAAATACTTGCCCAGCGCATCTTCTTTAAACTATATCCACTATCACCATAACGATTTTCCCTCCAGTGTTTGTTTGTTTCCTGAGAAAAAGGTTTTGGGTATCTACCCTACCTATGCCGCTCACAATTGTAAATACTTCTGCCAGGCCTCTCCTCAACCTCCAGTGCTCCAGAGGAAACAATCCAATTTTGACCAAACTCTACTTGTAACTAATGCCCTCTAATCCAGGCAGCGTTCTAGTAAACCTCTTCTGCACCCCTTATACACCCCTCATTCAGGAATGGTGACAGGGAGGAGGTGAAATGGGTGCAGAAAGACCTGAAGGCGAGACTGAGAGAGCAAGGACAACTATAGGAGAATGCTGGAGCGGAAACTTCAGCAGAACAACATGAGGGATGTGTGGAGCGGAATGAAGAGCATTACATACTACAAGAAGATCAGTGGTCTGGGGAGGAAAAACAATCAGGACTGGGCCAATGAGCTAAACCTGTTTTTTAATAGATACTATACCAAGAGGGACCCGTTGGGTCCCATCCCCTCAAAACGCGGTTACAGGGCGGGGAGGGGGCTTTGGCGTCACACACACACACAAACCCCCCCCCACACACACTAACTCCCCCCCCCCCCTGATATTATATTAATATTATTCATTCGCTTCTTACCCCATCCCCGCCCTATCCACTCACGCATAACCGCCAACTGTGCAGGCGCGGCTAGAGAGGGGGTGGAGAGTGAGGTAGAGAGGGATAGGGAGAGGGGGAGAGATTGAGGGGTGGGGAGGGGTGCGGCATCACAGGGGAGGGCTGGTACCCGAACGCAATACTCTACCACTCACCCATAGGTCCCAATATTTACCACTCCCTTGAGAGGGAGGGGGGGGGGGGCAGAGAGGGAGGGGGGGGGGCAGAGAGAGGGAGGGGAGGGGCCAGAGAGAGAGAGAGGGCAGAGAGGAAGGGGGGCTGAGAGGAAGACTTCAGATATAACTCTGCCTCCTGCCACGTGCAGAAGTTTTCAGATGACTCTGCAATTATGGGCTGCATCAGTGAGAGGAGGGAAGCTGAATACAGTCAATTACTTTGTTGAGTGATGTGGGCTGAATCACCTGCAGCTCCACACCGACAGCACCAAGGAGTTGGTGGTGGACTTTAGGAGGAGAGGAACACCCCTGTCCCCTGTCTCCATCAATGGTGTGGATGTGCAGTTTACCAGGGAGTAAAAATACCTGAGAGTGTACCTGGACGGTAAACTGGACTGGTCCAGGAAGGCTGAGGCCCTGTACAAGAAGAGACAGAGCCGGCTGTACTTTTTGAGAGGGCTCCACTCCTTCAATGTCAGCAGTAAGATGCTGCAGATGTTCGACCAAGTGGTGGTAGCCAGTGCCATCTTCTTCGCTGGGGCAGCAGGGCGAAGGCCACGGACGCCAATAGGATCAACACTCATCAGGAAGGCTAGCTCTATCCTAGGGGCAGAGTTGGATTCTTGGGCGGTGGTCTTGGAGGGGAGGATGCTCCTCGAACTACGGAACATCCTGGACAATGCAGCTCACCCCCTCCATGACACACTGGTCAACCTGCGGAGTACCTTCAACAACAGACTGGTTCCACCAAGATGCTGGGCAGAACACCACAGGAGATCCTTCTTCCCTGTGGCTATCAAACTTTACAACTCCTCCCCCTTCTGTCGTGGAGTAGACTGAGACTGAGACTGATCCCACCCCCCACCCCCCACCCCCTCAATCTTTGCACATCCCCACACCTCTCATCACTTTATTTCCATGTTTCATGGATTTTGTGTCTTTTATGACTGTTTGCAAATTAATTTCCCTCCTGGGATCAATAAAGTTCTGTCGTATCGGATCGGATCTTATCGTATAAAGCCCCCACACCCTTCCTGTAATGTCAATCAGAACTGCACACAATAATCCAAATGCATCCAATAAAATATTGATTGCAATGAATCCTACTCTGCAAAAAGTGACTGCTCTTCAAAAATCTTGTTTTAAAATAGTATTAATCTCTACATAACTTTCTAATGCTCTACATTTGCTTTCCAATGTTATTAGCATCTGTATTTAATAGCGACAAAGAATATGCCTCAGTTCATTACTGTAATACAGATTCTCTCCCACTTGGAGCCATGGAGTCATACAGTAGGAATGTTACAACATTTTGAGATTTAAAAAATAAAGCCTGTAATTTATCCCATCAGATAAAGCATAAAAATAACTTTAATTTGATACCTAATTCACTTTCATATCTTCAGTATTAAAAAGTTATGGTCATTTCCATACATGGAAATTAGCATATTGGTCCCTATTGCTTTTCCATTGACTTAACACAAAAGCATTTCGTTGTACTGATACTTGTATTTGTGCGATGACATTAAAGTTGAATTGAATTGAATTTTCCATTGACTTAACACAAAAGCTGTGATCGAGGACAGTCAATTGACTTAAAAGCCCATATCTTTCTTAAAAATTAAGAGAACTGAATGAAATGTTTAGTTATTTTAGATTGAAGCATTCTGAAACAAATATGAAACATCTTACTTGGATGACCTGAAATTAAAACAGATAATTAGGTAATTACCTAATTGTAGCTAATTACAAAATTGACTTGTGACAAAATAGTAATAAACACCCAGGCTGCCTTGAACTTTAAAAAATGTGATATTCTCAAGATCAGAACTTTAATATTATTGTATTATATGCTGTAAGTCTGTAACGGACAGATAAATCAATTACAATTTCTAGCAAAAGACCAAATCTTCATGGAGAGGATCAGCTGCTAGCTGGTACATTGGCATATCATAATCAGTAGCATCATCATACTCATCAGATTGCAACCAATAAGCAACTCTGCACACCTTGCTTTTCCTCAACTTTTCAATTTTGACAAGTTTTTGCTCTTCAAACCAGGCATGGCATGCCTTTCTGCCCACTACTTTCCCATTAAGAATGTCCCGTAGATCATCACATTTGTAGTAGTCCAAATTCGGATAATCTCCGCGAATGCTGTCTAAATAATAAATTCTCTGCTCATAATAAATGTCTCTTGAACTCTTAAAATCAATCTCTTTCTATTTTTCCCTAGTTTTTTCCTCTCTTTCGTGTCCCGAGCTTGCTCCTTGCCTTTCCGTCGCTTGATGATTTCTGCTCTCAATTCCTTCAGTTTTTTCTTCCGTCTGTTCCTCTACACTCCCCCCCCTGCCCCCCCCCCCCAACAGACTTCGGAATCGAATGCACAGGAAGTGGGCAGATCTAGAACGCCACGGATGGTAGGATTTTGAAACAACGCTACATACAGCACAGTAGCAACCCCTTCATTTCAATGCATCCAAGACGACCACAATGCATCTAGCTAGTCCCATGTGTACATATTCTGATAAACCTTTCCTATCCATGAATCTGTCCAAATGGATTACTTTTAATCTTCTAACCTTTCCCTTTAAATAATTGAATCAGCTATTACATACACATTGCAAGATTAAAGAGTAAGCCCCAGAACACATGCTTACATTAATTTCAGTTACCTTAAAGCTTAAGATAACTAAAGTAGAGAGATTGTCTTGTTTGATCCTGTAAAAGTGTGGAAGGGCAAGATCTAATAGCAATATATATTAGAATGATCATGGAACGTTTTAGTAACATCACTAATATTCTCCGACAAGGCATAATAAAATAATCTGACTTTTATTAATAACACTGTTAATATTTCAACATAAATATTTCCCTGGTCTTCAGAAGAACCCGAGCTACCCAGTTCACCATCTTTAGCATCTAACTGTTCCAGTCCAAAAATAAGCAGTGATGTTGTGATTTAATCCATTGTACTTTCATCAGTGTACTTTCACAAAAATACACTGAGTGCTGGAGTAACTCTGAAGGTCAGGCAGCATCTCTGGAGAACATGGTCAGGTGACGGAAACCAACCCGAAGCGTCACCTGACCATTTCCCCAGGGATGCTGCCTGACCCCCTGAATTAAGCCAGCAACTTGGGTCCTTTATTTGTAAACCATCATCTGCAGTTCCTTTGCATTTGCTGCATTGTACCTTCTATGGCTAACATCCTAGCACTGTGTATCCTATGATACTCATTCAACTATGATGGCAAGGCTAGCTATTTTGCAACATGGTAGTCTGGTGCTTGATACCAGACCACTGACACAGATATTCTATTCTGAATACTTTCACATGAAGAGGTGACCAGAGACAGTATAAATATTTGGGCCCGTGTTCCAAGTCTCATTGAAGCAAATACAATATCCCTGCTGACGTCTTTGTATTCAGAAAGTTATGGGAACCCGAGTCCATACATTATGAGCACACAGAATGCTAGCAGAAGAGAGAAGGTACATACCTCTGTACAAACATCCCATTCACTCTACTTTACATTTACTTTGTCAGTTAATTCCTGTCCCATCTGCGGAAGAGTCTGTGGTTGTATTCATCCTCAATCCCAGGGTGAGGGAAGAAGGGCTAAGGAAAGATGATGATGATGATGATGATGATGATGATGATGATGATGAAAAAGACTAAAGGCAGAACAGAGGTGCAATATCTCTCCTTTCTTTCTTCCATTATTGCTTTGGAAAGGGAGGTGAATACATAGGTTCTGGGCCACAAGCCACTGTTTCTGCCATTGCTTACCTGGTCACTTGAACAAAGTGTGATATTTCTCAAATTGAATTTAAGTAGTTCAAAAAATAACAAAGCAAACAATGAAAAATATAGTATTTAAACCATTTGTTTCCCATTTTATGTTTCCCAGTGTGTTTCCAATTCTATACTTTTGATTTTTTCAATATTATCTTTACCTTTGCATAGCTTACTGGAAACATATAGAACAACTTCACCAAATTGCAACCCTGAAACCAAGATTATGGATTTTCATCGAGTGATAATTTTGTTGTTCACACACTTAAACTTTAGCTTTTTCCTTCACGATATTATTATGTTTTCTAGTTCTGAAGCAATAATGTAAAAAAAATTGAGGAGCCATTTCAACAAATTGGAACATATGCTAACAATGATAGCCACAACAACAATTTCATGTACATAACATCTTCAATATACAAAATATCTGAGGCATATCACATGAACATTAACAAATAAAAACTGGCACCAAGCCACATAATGTGATAAAAGATGCTGTAGATGGCCAAAGATATGCTGAATCAGATTGCTTTTAAGTGCCAAAGATGGAGCAAATAAGTTCAGAATCATCAAGGAAGCCAAACTATTGCTGAATATAATGTATTAGATTAAGTTATGGAAGTAGGGAGCAGTCGTGGAAAGATTTGAAAACAAAGGTGACCATTTTAAAATGGAGTCTACATGCCAATATTAATCATAAAGCCCAGGGGACAATCCATAAATGGGAATTGGTGTAAGTTAGGACATGAGCAACATGAGTTTTAGATGGTTTCAAGTTTACAAATAGAAGGAACAGGATGAGAAATGTTATTAAAGGACTAATAATTTTGGTGAAAGTCAAAATTTTATATCCTAATTTAGTTCAGTTTAGTGTAGTTTAGAGACACCATATGGAAAGAGGCCTATCTGCCCACCGAGTCCATGCCGACCATTGATCCCCCATTTGCACCAGTTCTATGAAATCCCACTTTCTTCGTCCACTCCCTGGACATTAGGAGCAATATTTTTTACAGAGGCCCATTAACCTACAAACGCAAACGTCTTTAGGATGTGGACTGGACCAGATGTTGCTCTCCAATATTCTACATCATGGAAGCTGTGGATACTTGGTTAAGAGCCAACATCCAATGTTAAGCCAAACTGACTTAAGCCATTCAATCATTAAATTTGTGAAAATAACATTTTGCTGATTGACTGGCCAATGACATGAACTGAAGTTTGTTAATCTACTGTGAGGAATGTTAAATATCAACGAGATCTGCCTGAGGTCTTTAGGTCTGACACTCAATCACATTGTCTGACACTGACAGAGTGTAAAGACCAACTTTTTCAAGTTTCAAATAATCTGGCTTTGAAAACATTCCGTGCCAAACTGATATTGGATTTTAATTTTTAATTTTTCTTTTAAGATTTTTATTCTCTTAATCCATCCATGTATTTGTCTACTTTTGATTTAATCCCTATATTTTATTCAGCTCTTCACTGGTCTTCACCTGCTTCTTAATTTTGGGCAGTGAGGGGTTGGGGAGGGGAGGGGGGGTTGTTGGCATTTCTGTTCACTCAGGTCAGATGCTTCATTGTCCTCACTGCACTATTGCCAGCTTACCACACTTAGCAACAGCCTGTGCAAACCTTTTTTTAGTAGCCGCAAAGGCCAAGGATAAATCAAACTAGCAGGAGATGTGTCGGAAGGAACTGCAGACGCTGGTTTAAACCGCAGATAAACACAAAAACCTGGAACAACTCAGTGGGTCAGACAGCATCTCTGGAAAAAATAAATAGGTGATGTTTCGGGTCGAGACCCTTCTTCAGACTGAGAGTCAGGGGAAAGGGTAACAAGAGTTACAGACAGGGATGAAGATAGACATAGAGGGTTCCAACAGGATCCCACCACTTGACAGTCACATCTTCCCATCTCTATCCCATCTCAGTATGAAGAAGGGTCTCGACCCGAAACGTCGCCTATTCCTTTTCTCCAGATATGCAGTCTGACCTGCGAGTTACTCCAGCTTTTAGTGTCTGACAGGAGATGTCTCACAACTGGTAAATGTTATGATGTAAGTTTAACCTGGAATGGATTCTCTCTGAGGTATATCAATGCAGCTTTAATTATGAAATGTGGCTTTACATTACTTGGAACAGTGTACAGATAACCCTGGAGAATTGTGAATGTTCAAACCTGACCACTGACTGATCACAAGCTTTTGCTGTGCAGTGCAGAAGACGGGAGAGCCCATGGGTTTAGCAACGGAATATTTAGTGCCTGCAAGTAATTAAAATGCAATGTTATTTATAGGTGCTACTTTGCAGGACAACAAAGTTATTCCTAGCGTAAGTAATTAAAAAATATTCTAACAAGTTTGCACACACCTATTGCAACAGCATTGTTCACCTGGAGTCCAACCTCGGAAACCTATCATCTCCACTTAAGATCCAAAACATGGAGTACCTTGGAATTACTTCTCCAAGGCCAAATCTTAACTTCTTCCTGATATGCCCACCAGCTCAAAAAAACAAACTAAGGCTAATTCAATTTACTCCACCCAATATTGGCCAATGTGTTGTACTCAATGTAGTAGTGAGAAAAAGCTGAGAGCACAGGAGGTAGTTTAAGGCTACAGAACCGGACAACATCTAGACTGCGGAACTGTGCTCCTCAACTAGCTGTAGCTCCAGTCATACTCTCGCAGTAGATATAACACAGACATTTCCAAAGCATTATGATAAAGTCCCCAAGGTATGTCCTGTACAGAAAATGTGGGACAAGTACAAATTGGCCAATTAGTGCCCAATTGACATAGCCTCAGTTATCAGCAAACTTGTGGAAAGTGTTGTAGACACTGCTATGAATTTGACACTTTCTCTCCAGTGACCTACTCATCAATGCCCATTTTGGAGTTTTGCCAGAATCACTCAACTCCAAACTTCAGTTTGTTTTTTTAAGTGTTTACTTTGTGGATTTTATGTGCGTGTGGGGCACTGTAGATAAAGGCTGGAATCAGTACTATCTGTTCTTTTAGTTGAACGTTCGGATAATGGATTTGTTCCAAAGGCAGCCTTCTGCCATTGTTTAAATATAGGCATTAAATGGTTTATTTTAAATAGGTCAATGACTCTGCTAATATATTGGGCAGAAGATGTCACCTGCATGCATTAAACAGTCAACGTTTAATTATCCCAAATGTTAAAAGTTTTACATTTCTCCTTTGGGGCATTAACCATCTATGCAAACATAGCATCCGACTTTGAGTGAGCAGCGAATGTGGAAACAAGGAACTGCAGATGCCGGTTTACAAAAAATGACATAGTGCTGAAGCATCATGCTGCCTGACCCACTGCGTTACTCCAGCACTTTGAGTTATTTTTTGAATGATCGGGATCTGTCAGCAGCTCTTCCCCTCTCAAATTATGATTAGAGTGGTGTCTCTCGCAGGTGAGCCAGCACCAGCTTTTATTCAGATTGTTCTGTTTTGCCTCATAGCGCCAGAGACCCCGATTCGATCCTGACCTCCGTACTGTCAATGTGGAGTTTGCACGTTCTCCCCGTGACTGTGTGGATTTCCTCCGAGTGCTCCAGTTTCTTCCCATATCCCAAAGACATGTGGATTTGCAGGTTATTTGGCCACTGTAAATTGCCTCTAGTATGTAGGGAGTGCATGCGAAAGTGAGATGACATGGAACTGGTGTGAATGGGTGATCGATGGTCAGCATGGACTCAAGTGAGCCAAAGGGCCTGTTTCCAAGAAGTATCCTTCAATTTAATTCAACCAAAGAAGGAAAAATGTGTAGACAGGAGATGCTGGATTATACCGAAAAGCGACAGCGAGTGCTGGAGTAACTCAGCGGGTCAGGCATAATCTCTGAAGAAAAAGGAGGACTGACGTTTCAGGTCGGGACCCTTCTTCAGACTCTTTTGGTCTGGACCCGTCTTCAGTCGGAAACGTCACCGATCCTGTTTCTCCAGAAATGCTGCATGACCCGCTGAGTTACTCCAGCACATTGTCTCTGAAAAGGGAAAAGGCACAGGATTGCTGAAGATGATCTTCTTAATTTAGTACTAATTACATCTTGGCAGTATTTTCTAAAAAACACTTTAAGCAACTGAGCAGTATTTCAGAAAAGGTGTTTTTGCAGCCATTTAGCACTTTGTTTACTGCACAGATGCTAACTGACCTACTGTGCATTTCCAGCATGGTCTGCTCCCATCACAGAGTAAATGTGGCAGTATATATTCAAGATACTCATTCTAAAGGATTATAAATGATTGCAATTACACCACAGAATTATACCATCATATCAGTGCCAGCCAAACAAGGCTGTTGGCTCACATCACATTTGCCTTCCTGTTCTCCTATTTCATTCTAGCGTTCCAACATCTGTGGAAAAGAATGTTTTGATAGTCTTAATCCTGATAGATTTTCACACAAAGAGTGGTGGGTGTATGGAACAAGCTGCCAGAGGAGGTAGTTGAGTCAGGGACTATCCCAACATTTAAGAAACAGTTAGACAGGTACATGGATAGGACAGGTTTGGAGGGATATGGACTAAACACGGGCAGGTTGAACTAGTGTAGCTGGGGCGTGTTGGCCGGTGTGGGCAAGTTGGGTCAAAGGGCCTGTTTCTATGCTGTATCACTCTATTTCTATGACAGTATTCTCCTGATTCTCCAGCTTCCTTTTATCAGTCTTTTTCTGTCTCAAATTTTCATTGTGTTAAAAACATAGCAGAGTGAGTCTGCAAGATTTCTACAGGCAGTAAAATACGGGTCTTCAGTTGCAGCTTTGATGCAGTTCACATTCAGTAAAGGAGGTGATGTTTAAGTTATGAATGGCCACGCGACAACCATTAAACAGCTCTTTGTTATATCTTGGTTAGTAAAGGTGTCAAAGGTCACTGGGAGAATGGGGTTGAGAGGGAAAGAGGAAGCACTCATGATTTTATGGTGAAGTAGACACGATGGGCCAAATGGCATGAACGAGGGTGGCACGGTGGCAGCGCTAGAGTTGCTGCCTTACACCACTTGCAGCACATGAGACCCAGGTTCGATCCTGACTACGGGTGCTGTCTCTATACTCTTTGCGTGACCGCATGGGTTTTCTCCAAGATATTCGGTTTCCATCCACACTCCATAGACGTACAGGCATGCAGGGTAAATTAGCTTGGTATAAATATAAACATTGTCCCTAGTGGGTGTAGGGTAGAGGACCCGGTGGGCCGAAGGGCCTGTTTTTGCCCTGTATCTGTAAACTAAACTCTAAACTAAACTAAACCAAACTCTGCTCCTATAACTAATGAACTTGTGAGCTTATAATACGTGCTTGTGTTACAAGCTACACTGAAATTTGCTCGATTATGTTTGATCTAGTAGCGGACAGCTGATTGACAGCAAAAGCAGCGATGGCCATGATTTCAGTACAAGTTCAGCATTTAGACCTTTGAAACAGGTGTGATTTACAAGCAGGATTGCTTGCAGAAGCATTTAACTACGGAGTAAGCCATTGAGTGGGTGCCTCAGTGTTGTACGCCAGCAGCAGTTATTTTTAATGATCGCTTCAGACTAAGCAGCATCAATGACGCACATAGAGGCAGTGACTTCAGGTCATAAAGCAAGGAAATGAATGGATGTGACAATCCAAGTCCCCCACACAGCCTTCACAAACATCAATTCCTAACTCTCCATGGAAGAATATCTATGCGGGATCAGATTTTCAAAGGCTGGTGATGGTGAGATCGGTGAGATCAGTGGATATATTTAAGGCAGAGATAGCTAGATTCTTGATTATTGTGGGTGTCAGAGTTTATGGGGAGAAGGCAGGAGAATGGGGTTAGGAGGGAGAGATAGAACAGCACTGATTGAATGGCTGTAGACTTGATGGGCCGAATGGCCTAATTCTTCTCCTATCACATGATCTTATGATCTTATGAGCTTATCGCATTATGCTCTTGTACCTCAACTGCTCCCACTATGGAGGTCATCAGGTATAGGAGTAGAATTAGGTCATTCAGCCCTTCAAATCTGCTTCACCATTCAATCATGGCTGATCTATCTCTCTCTCCTAACACCATTCTCCTGCCTTCTCCCCATAACCTCTGACACCTGTACGGTGACCTCTGCAAGGTTAAGGTCATGGCATTCTGAACCTGACTTCAGGATGATTCTGGGCAGCTGCCATATATCACAGCTTGATGTTCACCCTTCACAACGAGGAACAATTTTGTGTAATTTAATATCGGTGAAAAATATCTAACTTGTCAAGAACCTGAACTTTTCACCAACTTCAAGATCCAGGCTGTGATTGTGTTCATAAGGGCTCCTCTCAAAACTTGGAGCTCTTCCTCAACAGAAAGTGTTTCTTCTCCCTCAATATGCATTTGGGCCCCATATCTGAGGAAGGACTTGTTGGCGCTGGAGAGGGTTCAGAGGAGCTTTATGAGAATCAGTCCAGAAATGAGTGGGTTAACAAACGATGACCATTTATCGACACTGGCCCTGTACTTGCTCGATAAATGGTCATCATATGTTAACTTGCTGGAGTTTAGGATGAAGGGGAATCTCTTTAAACTTACCGAGTAGTGAAAGGCCTGGATAGTCTGTGGAATTCATTGCCATGAACGGTTGTGGAGGCCAACTCAACGGATATTGTTTAAGGCAGAGATTGCCAGATATTTGATTAGTAAAGCCCCTGTGCCACTTTCCCGAGTTATTCATGAATTCAGCCAAGTTTTCACCTTGATTCAAACTCGGAGATGCCAGCCATAGGTACTCGGGGCTATTTTTTGTACTCGTGGACATTGTTCAACATGCTGAAAAAACATCCCAACTTACCTGATGCCCCGAGTACCTACGGCTGGCATTACAAGTCACTACGAAATATCTATGGACTCCTACGGCCTCCTACGGACTCGCTACGGACATTTTCCGAGTTTGAATCAAGGGGAAAACTCGGGAGAATTCGTGAGTAACTCGGGAAAGTGGGACAGGGGCTTAAGGGTGTCGAGGGATATAGGGAAAACGCAGGAGAATGGGGTTGAGAGGGAAACATAAATCATCCATGATTGAATCAAAGGACCGAACTGCCCAATTCTACTCCTTAAACTAAAGGGCCTGTTCCACTTTTTCGGCAACTGCCGGCATCATATCAGTGTCGCCAAAAGATTTTGAACAATTTAAAATCCAGCGGCGACAAAAAAAACGTTGCGACACTTCAAACAACACCGCGCGTCATACGTCATCACGCCGCGTTACCCCGCAAATATTTCGGTGACCTGATACGTCTGTCAATTATGCTGGCAGTGGCCGAAAAAATCACCACGTGGGACAGGCCCTTGATGAACATGAACTTTTGCATTGATCACAAGAGGAATTCCATGTTTACATTGATGATATATCAACCCTACAAAATAAATATCCCTTCATATTCCTCATTCAAGCCCTCCAAAGCACATATTTGGACCTCCACTGGCCACTTCCCATCTCTCCTCTCCCTCACCTTGGCTCCTTCCAACATGCCCATGTTCCAGATTCTTTGTATAATCCCAGGTTGCAGCTCACTAGTGGCTGATATCTCTGCCTTTGACTCATGTTCCTCTACCCCAAGTTCCTTATCCCTTGTGGTGCAAGGTTACGAGGCCGTGTGGGAGAGATGTCCAGATAATACTAGCATTGTCCCCTGCCATGTTCTCCACTGTTCCATTGTCCTCCTCCTACTCCAGATGAGGGGAACACAGCAGGCCTCTCCTCACTCTCCACCAGAGACAAAACAGATGGTTTATGGAGATACAGCAACACATTTAATTCCCCTTTTCATATGCCTGGCAGTGACATAATAAAAATGCACAATTCCAGGAGTGCACAAATCAAAGATGAATTATATGATCTGTGTAATGGCAAAAGTCAGTTTAGTCATGTGATCCATTTTATACCTCTATAATATGCAGCACATAAAACTCTTAACTTGCACCAGTGAACGTAAACAATACTATCAGTAACAATGACTATGAAATCAGCAGATATGTAGCTATGGAAAACCACCTGGTTCATTAAATGTTGTTAAGGAAAGGAAATCCGTCATCCTTATCTGGTCTGGCCTGTGAAATGGCCTTGAGAGTTGTTCAGTTCAATGGCAAAGAGGAATTGGCATTAAATGACTGACCTCTTTAAGGACTGGCACAGGTAAACAGCCTAACTCTATACCAAATATGTCACACAGGTAAAGATGGGCTTTGCACTGTTCCCTAGGACACCATGACTGACGTCCCACCAATACAAGAATCATCCCCTGTCATATTTAGCCTGCATTTTCTCCGTGTTGTGCAGAGGAATTACTAATATTAAAAAATATAATTGTCCAAGTCATTGAAGTCAAATTCAATTTAAAATGTCATCATTGATGCTGACTAAAAACAGCAATGAATGCGGTTTTAATAGTAAAATGTATCGGATAAATGTCAACAGCAGCATCAAGGTGAAAAATACTGAATTAGAAGCTTGCAGTCATATTTGGTTCACTTATATTTAGAGAACCGTAATGAATCCATGAAACCTTCATTAATCTTTATAAATCCAGATGTCATGTGTATGTGTGTTACTAATTGGCACCTGAGAGCCCTCATGTCGAAACTAATTCTTCAAGCCTCTTAAAAACAAATTTTACAAAATGTTCCAGAAAATGAGAAAAGCAAATTAAAACAAGGTACAGGAATAGCTCTTTAGATGAGAGGGAAACTGTGAAGGGCATCAGGAGCAGATGTGGATACACTTTTGGTAAGGGAGAGTATGGGGATAAAAGTATAGTCCATGTAGAAACATGACCTACAGTAGATAGGAGTTTAAAAGATGGGTTGGAAACTATTTATTTGTTGAAGTATTGTTTTGAATAACTATAGTGATTAAATGGTGAACGGGTTATTGAGAAGGTCAATTTGTGGTGTAGTCAGGAAAAATAACAAAAGCTTTATGGAGGAAACAAAGAGTTGTTCAGAAAAAACACTAGACTTAGAATACATGGATAAGATAAATTGATAAATATTTAACTACAAAATTAAGAATACAGAAATGATAAATCCCTTCTATACGGCAAGAGGCGCAGTGGGTAGAGCTGCTGCCTCTCAACGCCAGAGATCCAGGTTTGATCCTGACCTCGGCTGCTGTCTATGTGGAGTTTGCACATTCTTCCTGTGGCCAGGTGGGTTTCCTTAGGGTGCTCCGGTTCTTCCCACATCCCAAAAATGTGCGGGTTTGTAGGTTAACTGGCCTCTGTAAATTGCCCCAAGTGTTTAGGGAGTGGATGCAAAAGTGAGATAACGTAGACTTAGTGTGAATGGGAGATTGATATTTGGTGCAGACCCAATGGGCCAAGGGGGCCATTTCTAAAAAACTAAACCATATTATTATGATTATTATTATTATTATTATTATTATTATTATTATTATTATTATTATTATTAAATCATTGAAAACATTAGCGACGCAACACCATAATAGGTACAGAGGAAAAGCATCTTATGAGAGCATCATGAGAAATTACTTAATATTCCTCAATTCAAAGGACATATGTAATGAAAATGGAGCTGGAATAACTTTTTAGGGAAAATGTTCAATGTAGCACTTAAATGTGAAGGGAGGCCAGGATGCTGCCAAAGGTAGTCAGGTAGTCAGGTAATGCCAAAATCATCATTGATACAATTAAGAACCAGGAAGCAAAATGGCTTAGTTCTGACATGAGTATAAGACCAGCAGACCAGAAGACACAGGAGCAGAATTAGGCCATTCAGCCCATTGAGTCTACTCTGCCATTCATTCATGGCTGATGTATTTTTCCTTCTCAAGCCTATTCTCCTGTCTTCTCCCCGTTACCTTTGACACTCTTACTGATCAAGAATCTATCATTCTCTACCTTTAAAATACCCAGTTTCTTGGTCTCCACAGCTTTCTGTGGCAATGAATTTCACAGATTCACCACCCTAGAATTTCATGTTACTGGAAACATCCTTTCCACCTCTGCTCTATCCAGGTCTTTCATTATCTGGTGGGTTTCAATAAGGTTCCCCCTCACCCTTCTAAACTACAGCGAGTACAGGTGCAGAGCCTTCAAACGCTCCTCATATGTTAACCTAATCATCCCCAGGACGAATCTAGTAAACCACCTCTGCATCCTCTCCAAGGCCAGCACATCCTTTCTCAGATATGAGGCCTAAAACTGCTCACAATACTTTTTCATCTGTACATTGTAATTAGCATTGAGCAAAATTATGATGAAATGTAACCAACATTAAAATCCACACTGCTGCAAGGTCTGTGTAATAGAAGAAGCAATGTCTGACCACTGGGGAACAGAAAGACAGGATCAGTGGGGAGAAGGTGGGCACAAAAATCTGGAGTAGCTCAGCGGCCTCAGACAGCATCTTTGGAGAGAATGAATAGGTGACGTGAGTTACTCCAGCTTTTTGTGTTTAAACCAGCACTGCAGACACGGGGAGAAGGCAGAGATTGATTGTGCTTTTCAAGTACGATCACAAAGTGGTAGTGTTTATACGTGATAAACAATAGACAAATAACAAAGGGGCAATGGTAATTGAATGCCAGTAGAGCAAGGAAAGTTTAGACTGAACAACATTTCAAAATTGGATAAGCTATTGAACCTGGGGCTGGATCTCTGTGAGAACCAAGCCCAATCTGCCTTCAGGGATGTATTTGGCCACATTTGAACAGAAAGTGGACAGAACCCTGAGATGGCCACACAAGATGGCTTCCTTCAACCAAGGTGACTGGAAAAACCTCATGGAATATCAATTTGAATCATAATAAAAATGTTATAGAATAAATTAAAGTTTGAAAAGGTGATTAAGAAAATGAAGGGATGTCTCAATGCATGACGAACCTTTTCCACCTTCCAGCCTTTGCTCGAAATGGATAAAAGTCTATGTTATACAACAATTTCATGATTTTTTCATTTGTATCTCTGGAGGGAAGGAATGGGTGATGTTGCAGGTCGAGACCCTTCTTCAGACTTGTACCTGTATGTACCTAACCATGTTGCCTGACCATGTACGTCTTTGGAGTGTGGGAAGAAACCCAAGCACCCGGAGGAAACCCACGTAGTCAGAGGGAGAACATACAAACTCCATACAGGCAGCACCTGTAGTCAGGATCAAACCCTGGTCTCTGGCGCTGTAAGGCAGCAACTTTACCGCTGTGAAACTGCACCGCCCGTAGAGATGTGCATCACATGAGATGAATAGCCTGTTTTCTCTGTTGAAACTCAAATTAATTCATTGTACAAGTCCAGTCACAACACAAGGAAAGAAAAAAAATAGCTGTCAATAAATCAATGAAACCAAGAGTAAACTAATAAAGCAGCACTGATTAATGACATCTATTTCAACATTAAGGGAATCAATATAAAACATTTCAAGGGGGTTAATTCTGGTCTCAGCTTAATCCATCACTGAAAGTGTTTGTCTACTAGTCTGAGCAGCAGAACATTACCTCAGAAGCACTTAAAACAAAGAGTAACTGAAAGCATCTCTAAAATAAATTAGTCACTCAGTCACTTAACTGGAAAAAAGCAATGCCTGGCTGATGAAGGGCCTCGACCCAAAATGTCACCTATTCCTTTACTCCAGAAATTCAGGTACAGCAGGCAGTGAAGAAACTAATGGCATGTTGGCCTTCATAACAAGAGGAGTTGAGTACAGGAGCAAAGAGGTCCTTCTGCAATTGTACGGGGCCCTAGTGAGACCACACCTGGAATATTATGTGCAGTTTTGGTCTCCAAAATGAGGAAGGACATTCTTGCCATTGAGGGAGTGCAGCGTAGGTTCACAAGGTTCATTCCCGGGATGCCTGGACTGTCATATGTGGAAAAGCATGGAGCGGCTGGGCTTGTCTAAACTGGAATTTAGAAGGATGAGAGAAGATCTTATTGAAACATATAAGATTATTAAGGGATTGGACACGCAAGAGGCCCAAAACATGTTCCCGATGTTGGGAGAGTGCAGAACCAGGGACTACAGTTTAAGAATAAGGGGCAGGCCATTTAGAACAGAGATGAGGAAACACTTTTTCACACAGAGTTGTGAATCTGTGGAATGTTCTGCCTCAGAAGGCAGAGGAGACCGATTCTCTGGATGCTTTCAAGAGAAAGTTAGATAGAGCTCTTAAAGGTAACGGAGTCAAGGGTTATGGGGAGAAGGCAGGAACGGGGTACTGATTGTGGATGATCAGCCATGATCGCAGTGAATGGCGGTGCTGGCTCGAAGGGCCGAATGACCTACTCCTGCACTTATTGTCTGTGGTCTATTGCTGCCTGACCCGCTGAGTTACTCCAGCTTTTTATGTCTATCTTCAGTGTAAACCAACATCTGCACTTCCTTCTTACAGTTGCCAGCTACCTCTGCTGAATGCAAACTAGAACTGCCCTCCAGTAAATCTCCCCGGGTTATTTGCCAACCAAGTGAGCCAAAGATTAAAATAACCTACGGTATGTCAGGATTAAAGTAGCAAAGTGATTTTTAAAAAGACACAAAGTGTTGGAGTAACTCAGCGGGTCAGGCAGCATCACTGGAGAACACGGATGGGTGACGTTTCGGGTTGGGACACTATAAATTGATAGCTCTAATTAAAGCCATTGCTGGGATTCAAAGACTATCTTAGGAGAATTGAGTAACAAGTGAGACTGGTTACAAATCTACAAAAACTAGAGATGTTTCCTCTGCATACACTGCTGATTTAATCTTCATATCCTTAAATACATTCTTTTGAAGAACAACAAGGTTCTATCCCTAAGGAATAGGATGGAATGGGGGCAGTAGTGGAATTGTACATAAGAGGGACGGCAGAAAGAGAAGGTTGAAGTGATGCTGCTGAAGTAATCCAGGATATGTAATCCTGCGTGACTTTAAATCAATCGATAAAATATTCTTGAAAATAACACCTCATGAATATAACAAATAGTTCTAGCTATTTCACATGAAGAACTTCCTCTAAAGGCTAAGACTGTTTAAATTTTGTCTCATACGGATTTCATTTTCCTGCTTTATGTGGCACAGCCACAAAATTCTATTCTGTAATCTTATTTCATTAGCCTTTTGCTCTCTTCCGTCTGCTGTTTTGATGTGTTAAACAGTTTTAAGCATTTTATTGTTTATCAACGTATATCATTGGAAAGGTCAAAACTGCCAGTGATTAAAAGGCTGTAATTCAATATGAAGTTTCAAATAACACCCATCAATCTAGAAATCTTCACGCCCATTTTGAATGCTTCATCCATATCCAAAGTCAATTATAATTCCAGAATCAATCAACATATATACGTGGAAATTTAACCTCAGCCAGAGCACTAAATAGAGACAAAGTGAATTGTGCAGCCAAGACCACATAACATATTTAGAAAACCAATCAGTGATGAATTTCTAAGTAGTAATATATAATTAGCGTAGCATGCCTTCTTACATAATTGCTTAAGATGCATTATGCCGACATCAAGCTCCCCCACCTCATTCCATTTCAAAAGCATGATTCCCTAATGCTTGCTGCTCGTACTTCTGTCACAACTTGTGTAGGACGTTGGTGAGGCCGTATTTAGAATGTTGTATTCAGTACTGGGCACCGTGTTATAAGAAAGATGTTGTCAAGCTGGAAAGGGTGCAGAGAAGATTTATGAGGATTTTGCCAGGACTAGAGAGTCTGAGCTACAGGGAGAGGTTGAGTAGGCTGGCACTCAGGAGGATGAGGGGTGATCTTATTGAGGTGTATAAAATCATGCTGAGTTACTCCTACATTTTGTGTCCAACTTAAGAGAGTGCAGATTCCTGTTGGCCTTCAGAAGAAGGTATCAAGGTTGGTTTGTTAGCTGCTTTAATGAGGAGATTCAAGGATGAAATTATGTAAAGAACACAAAGGCAAAACATTGTGGATGCCAGAGGTCTGACATAAAACAGAAAAAGGCGGAAATGCATAACAAGCCAGTCAGCATCTACGGAGACAGAGAAACAGATTAAAATGCCAGTTCAATGTCCTTTTATCAAAGCAGAAAGCTGATGTAAACAGGTTTTAAAAGGAAGAACAGCAGGCGCAAAAGATAGGACAAATGGGAAGGTTTGTGACAAGATTGAAAGCGGAAGAAAATAACTGATATATGAAGAGGATAATACAACAGGGAGGTATGGAAAGAAGTAAAGAAACGAAAGGAAGAATAAATAGGAGAAGCAGAATCATTATTGAAATTTCCAAATGTTCACAATGTAGCTCCTGGAAATTTGAAATTAAAATAGAAGATGCTCATTATCTGATACTATTGAACTTTTTGTTAAACCCAGGAGATTCTAATTTGCCTGGCAGGAGGATGAGTCATGCAATGTTAGGTTGTCTGGTGGTTAATAATTCAGTCAGGTGGAATTGAATCAGTTGGAGGTTGGTGATTCAGGATCATCAGGCTGTTGAGCAGGTAGATTGCAATTTGAGACTATTGGAGGTTATTGATCACAATTAACTATTGGCTGGCTCCTACGCCATGCTAACTTTTTAATGTACCTTTCCTTAAAACGCAGCAGGAGACCATTCAGCTCAACATGTCTGTGCCAGCTCTTGGAGCAATTCCTGCCACTTTAGATTAGTTACATGGACACGCTTTACCAAATTCTTACAACAATAGCATGGCACAACACAAATTTAAATTTAAATCCGATGCTGGGTTGGGTGAGGTGGGCGGGGGAGACGAGGGGCAAGGTATATCTCCACCTTTCTTTTTCTCTTTTCTTATTTCTAAACTAATGTCTTTATTCTATAGGTCAAGTGAAGGTGCTGCACTTGATTGGTACATCTATATTTACCTCATTCTCTCCCTTCCTTCTTTGCTCCTTTCCCCCCATATGGAACAGTATGCTTTTTAACAAGCCATTGAGCAGTCTGTACAAATGGCGATGTTTCAGCGTGCCTGCTTAATTTCACAATATAAGCTCTTCTACAACACAATTCTGTGCCTGATGAGGTCCAGTTTACAATATTGATTGTTATCAACTTTCAATTAAGCGCAAATGAACACGTATTTCTCTGAAGGCAAATGCTTTTATGACCACATTCTGCGATGCGCAAGAGTTAATTTCAAACCTTTAGTCTCCATCATTTATTACTACATGAGGACATTTTTAGAGAGAACGGATGTTGCTATTCAGTATCAATCAAAGCTAAATTTGACAGCAGTTCTTCAACATCTCACCATCTTCCAGCTGAGCTTCCAGATGAGGGGGGCATTTGTTGTACTCAGATGCTGATGTAGAGCGCTGCTTAATTAAGCTTTAAAAATAAAAACCTGTGTACTTATTCTGTGCCATTCCTGAGCTGATACAGTTATAGAGTCATAAAGTGATACAGTGTGGAAACAGGCCCTTCGGCCCAACTTGCCCACACTGGCCAACATGTCCCAGCTACACTAGTCCCATTTGCCCAAATTTGGTTCATATTCCTACAAACATGTCCTATCCATGTATCTGTATAACTGTTTCTTAAATGTTGGGCTAGTCCCTGCCTCAAATACCACCTCTGACCTTTGACGTCTCTACCACGTCTGAAGAAGAGTTTCGGCCCGAAACGTTGCCTATTTCCTTTGCTCCATAGATGCTGCCGCACCTGATGAGTTTCTCCAGCAATTTTGTCTACCTACCACCTCTGGCAGCTTGTTCCATACAACTAACACCCTTTGTGTGAAAAAGTTACCCCTCAAATTTCTATTAAATCTTTTCCCCCTCACATTAAACCTATGTCCTCTGGTCCTTGATTCACCTAGTCTGAGTAATAGACTCAGTGCATCTACCTGATCTATTCCTCTCATGATTATATATACATCTATAAGATCACCCCTCATCCTCCTGCACCCAGCTTACATAACCTATAGCTCAGGCCCTCTAGCCTGGCAACATCCTCATAAATCGTCTCTGTAACCTTTCCGGCTTGACATATAACATGGTGCCAAGAACTGAACACAATAATCTAAATGCAGCCTCACCGACGTGTTATACAACTGCAACATGACCTCCCAAATTCTATACTCAATACTCTGACTGATGAAGGCCTATATGCCAAAAGCCTTTTTGACCACCCTATCTACTTGCGACTCAAGGAACCTTCAATGAACCATGCACCTGCACTCCTAGATCCCTCTGTTCTACAACGCTCCCCAGAGCCCTACCATTCACCGTGTAGGTACTGTCCATGATCAACTTCCCTAAATGCAACACCTTACATTTCTCTGTATTAAATTCCATCAACCATTCCTCAGCCCACCATATTTAGTTTTGAATACTAAATACCATAGACAGTATTTAAATCTTGAAAAGACAAATCCCAATTGGCCCTTCTGTACGTATCATTCAGTGTGCAAATTTACATCTTATGATGAAACTCAACTTGCTGAGTTATTTCAGAAAATGATAGCGTTGTTGCTACATCTTGTGGTTTGTTTTTAGTGGGCGCTGTAATACTGTAGATCATAGAAACATTGAAACATAGAAAATAGGTGCAGGAGCAGGCCATTCAGCCCTTCGAGCCAGCACCGCCATTCAATATGATCATGGCTGATCATCCAAAACCAGTACCCCATTCCTACTTTTTCCCCATATCGCTTAATTCCTTAATCCCTAAATACACGAGCCCTACTACTTTTACTAGCCCTCATGATCTTTTATCCAATACTGTATGTTGAAAATACCTATCAAGCACCTGATCCACTGCAGACTCATTTCAGATTCAATTTTAATTGTCATTGTCAGTGTACAGTACAGAGACAACGAAATGCATTTAGCATCTCCCTTGAAGAGCGACATAGCAGACGATTTGAATAAAAAATAATAAGTGTCCGGGGGGGGGGGGTGGTGATTGGCAGTCACCGAGGTACATTGTTGAGTAGAGTGACAGCCGCCGGAAAGAAGCTGTTCCTCGACCTGCTGGTTCGGCAACGGAGAGACCTGTAGCGCCTCCCGGATGGTAGGAGGGTAAACAGTCCATGGTTGAGGTGAGAGCAGTCCTTGGCGATGCTGAGCGCCCTCCGCAGACAGCGCTTGCTTTGGACAGACTCAATGGAGGGGAGCGTGGAACCGGTGATGCGTTGGGCAATTTTCACCACCCTCTGCAATGCCTTCGGGTCGGAGACAGAGCAGTTGCCATACCATACTGTGATGCAGTTGGTAAGGATGCTCTCGATGGTGCAGCGGTAGACGTTCACCAGGATCTGAGGAGACAGATGGACCTTCTTCAGTCTCCTCAGGGAGAAGAGACGCTGATGAGCCTTCTTGATCAGAGTAGAGGTATTGTGGGTCCAAGAGAGGTCATCGGAGATGTTGACTCCCAGGAACCTGAAGCTAGAAACACGTTCCACCTCCGTCCCGTTAATGTGGATGGGGGTATGGGTGCCGCCTCTGGACTTCCTGAAGTCTACAATGAGCTCCTTGGTCTTCTTGGAGTTAAGGGCCAGGTTGTTGTCAGCGCACCATGCTGCTAAGTGCTGGACCTCCTCCCTGTAGGCCAGCTCATCGTTGTTGCTGATGAGGTCAATCACCGTTGTATCATCTGCATACTTGATGATGTTGTTAGTACCATGTACAGGTGTGCAGTCATAGGTGAAGAGGGAGTAGAGGAGGGGGCTCAGCACACAGCCCTGAGGAACGCCGGTGTTCAGGGTGAGGGTTGAAGAGGTGTGCTTGTCTAACCTCACAGACTGGGGTCTGTTGGTTAGAAAGTCCAGTATCCAGTTGCAGAGGGAGGGGTCGATGCCCAGGTTACCGAGTTTGGTGATCAGTTTTGATGGAATAATGGTGTTGAATGCTGAGCTGTAATCGATGAACAGCATTCTTACGTAAGTGTCTTTGTTGTTGAGGTGGGAGAGGGTGGAGCGAAGTGCCGTTGAGATGGCATCCTCCGTACTCCTGTTCTTGCGGTTTTCATTCCACATTAAAACGCACAGTCATTGCAGCAGGTCCATTCCATTCTTTCACATGTACCATGCAACACCCACAGAATTTAGACCAGAATTTAACAGCAAAATATAACTGTCTGGTCTGCTCAGTATTTTCTGTTTGCATTACAACCAGAACTTATAACATAAGTTGTGTTTGTATTTGGTAGATAATAAAAAATATAATTAATGCAATTAATTAATACGAATAAAAGTAAGTTCAAAATTATTTCAGTCCCATCTGAAACTAAACTGTTTTATGGCAAATGCATTTGAATGTACTGTAGATAAATATAAAATAATTAGCATACTATCAATGGAATAAATCAGAGGGCATGTACTGAACCTTCTTGTTGTGTATGGCGTGCACAGCCTAAAGTTGTAGGACAACTTGTTCTATTTGATCTTATTTGATTGTGCACGTCAGGTTGATTGCATTAGTCTAAACGGGGCAGACCATGTGAAGGTTGCAATCTCCCATCCCATGTACTGAATAAACTCACTGAACCCATCAAGTCCAGTAAATAGTTGAACTGAAAATAATCAAACAAGATTTCATGCATCATTACCTCCTAGATTACAAATAGCCAAAATAAGAAAGGTAAATTTATCATGCATAACTGCATGAATATTCATTTAACCTTATATTCTCATCTTTGTATTACGTGAGTTTTGAATGAGTCTTTACACATCTTTACAATATCAATAGTTTTGCATTGTTATACTGTGCATTATCTGGTGAAAATGGACTGCAAATCCTGCAGTAAAGTTCATTATCTAGTCCATCTGCATTCATTCTTGCAGAATGCCGGCACTCCCTCTACTGAGCTCAGTGATAATTTGAATACCCTGAATGAATTTTCAGTCATTACAAGGTTCCTGAGTGATTCCTACAATCTGTAATATCAGTGAGTTTTTAATATCATTGTCCAGATAGATGTATTCCAGAATATGTAAATGAAGGGAAGTACTAAGGTAAAATACCATAGGGTGTTGGGAATAGACTTACAGGCTTAGAGTATTACAGCACGGCACCAGGCCCTTCAGTGCACCAGCTGCGGCAACTATCAACCACCCATTGACACTAATCCGATTATATTTTCCCCACATTGCCACCAACTGCCCCCAGAATTCACCATTAATCTATGCATTAGAGATAATTTACAGTGGCAAATTAACCTACCAACCCACACATCTTTACATGTGGGAGGAAGCCAAAACACCTGGAAGAAAAACGTTTTTAGTGCTGGCA